>NW_027195839.1:0-70000 GCF_038502225.1 Cherax quadricarinatus
GGACAGACTGGACACCTGGTCCAGCAAATGTCTCTCGAATTTAATCCCGCCAAATGCAAAAGTCATGAAGATCGGAAGGCAGAAGACCACAGACAGAGTATAGGCTAGGTGGCCAGAAGACTGCAAACCTCACCAAGGAGAAAGATCTTGGGGTGAGTATAACACTGAGCACAAGTTCCGGAAGCACACATCAATCAGAAGATAACTGCTGGCATATGGGCGCCTGGCAAACCTGGGAGAACAGCATTCCGATACCTTAGTAAGGAATCGTTCAAGACACTGCACACCGGTATGGGCAAAGTCAGGCCCATACTGGAGTATGCACCAGTTTGGAACCCTGCACTTGATGTGCCACGCTAAGTAACTAGAGAAAGTACAAAGGTTTGCGATGTTATTTCTAGAGCTATGGGAATGGGCTGTGAAGAAAGATTAAGGGAAATTCTGGCCTGACAACACTGGAGGACAGAGGGTCAGGGGAGACATGATAACGACATATAAAATACTGCGTGGAATAGACAGGTGGACAAAGACAGATGTTCCAGGAGGGGACACACAGAAACAAGAGGCCACACCAAAGCTGGAAGACACAAATGAGTCAGAGATATTAGAGCATTCAGTCATAGAGTTGTCAGGCAGTGGAATAGCCTGAAAATGACGTGCAGTGGAGGCAGGAACCATACACAGTTTCCTAAGACGAGATTTGATAAAGCTCATGGAGCGGGGAGAGAGAGAGCTCAGCAACTGGAGTGAAGAGGCGGGGCCAGGAACCAAGACTCGACCCCTGCAACCACAAAATAGGTGAGTACAAATAGGTGAGTACAGAGTAGCTGGGTAAGTGGAATAGTGTTTGGGGGCGAGCAGTGGAGGCAGGATCCATACATAGCTTTAAGCAGAGGTATGATAAAGCTCACGCGTTTCAGGAGAGTGACCTAGTAGCGATCAGTGAAGAGTATGGCCAGGAGCTCGGACTCTGACCCCTGCAACTCAACCAGGTGAGTAACACACGCCACCGCAGGCGCGCGCGCACACACAGCCACACACACACACACACACACACACACACACACACACACTACACACACACCACAATAACACCACACACACCACACACACACACATACACACACACACACATACACACACATACACACACACCACACACTGGCACACACACACACACACACACACACACCCACACACACATACACACACACACACACACACACACCCACACACACACACACACCACACACACACACACACACACACCACACACACACACACACACACTCCACACTCACACACACACCATACACACACACACCACACTCTACACACACACTACACACACACACACACACACACACCACACACACCACACACACACACACACACACACACACACACACACACACACACACACACACACACACACACACACACACACCACACTCACACACCACACTCACACACCACACTCACACACACACCACACACACACACACACACAGGAGAAGAATGGTGGAACATCTAGAAAGGAATGATCTCATCACCAGCAGACAACATGGTTTCAGAGACGGGGAAATCCTTGTGTCACAAAAACCTACTGGAGTTCTAAGTGACATGGTGACAGCAGTAAGAGAAGAGAGAGAGGGGTGGATTGCATTTCTTAGACTGCAAGAAGGCGTTTGACACAGTACCACACAAGAGATTAGTGCAAAAACTGGAGGACCAAGCAGAATACCAGGGAAGGCACTGCAATGGATCAGGGAATACTTGTCAGGAAAAGACAGCAGAGAGTAATGGTAAGGAGTATGAGGTGTCAGAGTGGCAACCTGTGACCAGTGGGGTTCCACAGGGTCAGTCCTAGGACCAGTGCTGTTTCTGGTATTTGTGAACGACATGACGGAAGGAATAAACTCCGAGGTGTCACTCGTCGTTTGCAGATGACGTGAAGTTGATGAGAAGAGTTCATCTGATCGGAAGACCAGGCAGAACTAAGGAAGGATCTGACAGGCTGGCAGACCTGGTCCAGCAACTGGTTCCCTGGAATCAACCCACCGGCAAAGTCGAGGATTGGGGAAGGCAAAAGAAGACTGCAGAGTTGAGTACAGTCTAGGGTCAGAGACTACAAACATCACTCAAGGAAAAGATCTTTGGGGTGAGTATAACACCAGGCACATCTCCTGAAGTGCACATCAACCAAATAACTGCTGCAGCATAAGTGGGTGCCTAGCAAAACCTCAGAACAGAGCATCTCTGACATCTTAATAAGGAATCGTTCAGGACCCCACACCGTGCAATGTTAGCTCCATATTGAGTGGGCGTGGCACCAGTTTGGAAACCCACACCTAGCCAAGCATGTAAAGAAATCCAGGAGAAAGTGCAAAAGGTTTGCAACAAGACTAGTCCTGAGCTAAGAGGTAAGGTCCTATGAGAGAGGTTACGGGAAATCAACCTGACGACACTGGAGGACAGGTGAGAGATAGGGGACATGATAACGACTTACAAAATACTGAGAGGAATTGACAAGGTGGGACAGCATTAGGATGTTCCAGAGACTGGACACAGCAAGAAGGGGGACACAGTTGAAGTTGAAGATACAGATGAATCAAAGGGGATGTTAGAAAGTATTTTCTTCAGCCACAGAGTAGCTGTGTATGGAATAGTTTGGGAAGCGATGTAGTGGAGTCAGGATCCAAGCATAGCTTCACAGAGTAACGATAAAGCCTGTTCAGGAGAGTGACTCAGTAGCGACCAGTGAAGAGGCGGGGCTGTGAGCTGACTACCTCAAAATTCTCAAATTAAGTGGTACAATTAGGTGAGACATTGCATTAATACACACACACATTATTATTAGCTAGCTATTGTATTATTATATTATTGACACACAAGAGAGTACAGATCTGCGGAGCCATGGATGGGATTATTTTTACCGAGCTGATCGGTGTAAATAATTATTTATAAATACGAGTTATGTTAGTCAAGATTACCGTAAAGGGACAATACCGTTGCTGAAGATCACGACTACTGCAACAACCTATTGTTTTGAAAAACAACTGTACCATTGTAAGATGTCACTGCCGTTGAAATCATTCAGCTGCATCACTTCTGTTGCATCTTAACTATTGAAACCTAGCTGCAATAGGTTGTTTATGGAAATAATTTGTTTACACCAGTCAGTGTTAAAGATAATCCATCCGCCATCTTGGTCCGTTTTCCAGATCTGAGATATACTCTTGTGTGTGTGTGTGTGTGTGTGTGTGTGTGTGTGTGTGTGTGTGTGTGTGTGTGTGTGTGTGTGTGTGTGTGTGTGCGCGCGTGTGCGTGTGTGGTGTGTGTGTGTGTGTGTGTGGTGTGTGTGTGTGTGTGTGTGTGTGTGTGTGTGTGTGTGTGTGTTGTGTGTGTGTGTGTGTGTGTGTGTGTGTGTGTGTGTGTGTGTGTGTGATTGTGTGTGTGTGTGTGTGTGTGTGTGTGTGTGTGTGTGTGTGTGTGTGTGTGTGTGTGTGTGTGTGTGTGTGTACTCACCTATTTATGGTTGCAGGGGTCGATTCACAGCTCCTGGCTCCGCCTTTTCACTGATTGCTACTAGGTCTTGTCTCTCCTTGTTTCATGAGTTATATCAAACCTCGTCTTAAAACTATGTATGATTCCTGCATCCACTACATCACTTTCTAGGCTATTCCACTTCCTGACAACTCTATGACTGAAGAAATACTTTCTAACAGTCTTTTGACTCATATAAGTCTTCAGTTATCAAGTGTGACCCTTTGTTTCTAGGTCCCATCTCTGGAACATCCTGTCTTTGTCCACCTTGTCAATTCCTCGCAGTATTTTATATGTCGTTATCATGTCTCCCTGACCCTCCAGTCCTCCATTCTCGTCAGGCCAATTTCTCCTAATCTTTCTACGTAGGACATTCCCCTTAGCTCTGGAACTAGTCTTGTTGCAAACCTTTGCACTTTTACTAATTTCCTGACGTACTTGACCATGTGTGAACTCCAGACTAGTGCTGCATACTCTAATATGGGCCTTACGTATATGGTGTACAGAGTCTTGAACGAATCCTTATTGAGGTATCGGAACGCTATTCTCAGGTTTGCCAGGCGCCCGTATGCTGCAGATGTTATCTGATTGATGTGAACCTCAGGAGATGTGCTCGGTGTTATACTCACCCCAAGATCTTTTTCCTTGAGTGAGGTTTGCAGTCTTTGGCCACCTAGACTATTCTGTGTCCGCGGTCTTCTTTGCCCTTCCCCGATCTTCATGACTTTGCATTTGGCGGGGTTAAATTCAAGGAGCCAGTTGCTGTACCAGGCTTGTAGCCTGTCCAGGTCTCTTTGTAGCCCTGCCTGATTCTCGACCGATTTAATTTTTCTCATTAACTTCACATCATCTGCAAACAGGGACTCTTCTAAGTCTATCCCTTCCTTTATGCCATTTACATATACCAAAAACAGCACAAGTCCTAGGACTGACCCCTGTGGAAACCCGCTCGTCACAGGCGCCCACTCTGACACCTCGTCACGTACCATAACTCGTTGTTGCCTCCATGTCAGATGTTCTCTAATCCATTGCAGTGCCTTTCCTGTTATGCGTGCCTGATCCTCTAGCTTTTGCATTAACCTCTTCTGAGGAACTGTGTCGAAGGCCTTCTTGCATTTCAAGAAAATGCAGTCTATCCACCCCTCTCTCTCGTGTCTTACTTCTGTTACCTTGTCATACAGCTCCTGGAGGTTTGTGACACAGGATTTTCCTTCACTGAAACCGTGCTGGTTGTCCTTTATAAGCTTGTGTCTTTCTTGGTGTTCTACCACTCTCCTCCTGATGATCTTCTCCATGACTTTGCATACTATACACGTCATTGACACCGGTCTGTAATTTAATACCTCGTGTCTGTCTCCTTTTATAAAAACTGGGACTACATTGGGACTACATTTCCTGTCTTGCATACCTTAGGTAGTCGCCCTGTATCGATAGATGTTTTGAAGATTTGTTGTTAGTGGCACACACAGCGCCTCTGCTCCCTCTCTCAGGGTCCATGGAGAGATGTTATCCGGCCCCATCGCCTCTGAGGTATCTAGCTCCCTTAGCAGCCTCTTCATTTCTTCCTCGGTTGCATGTGTTGTGTACAACACTTGATGGTGTACCCCACCTCTCCGTCTTTGTGGAGTCCCTTCATTCCTTCCTCATACTGTGTGTGTGTATGTGTTGTGGGTGGGTAGTTGGGTCTGGGAAGGGGGGGATAATGTTGATGATGTCAAGTCTCAACTCTGCTCTCCTTCTCAAACTGGTCCTCAACATGTACCACTTTGCCATGAAGAGAAGTGGGCAGTGAATGATGGATATCTAGAAGAATTGTAAAATATTTTCTAGACAAGACTTGCAAAAAATTTCCAATTCCATCATTGACAGCTGAGATCATTTATATTACAAATATTATAGGCATGGAAGGAAGAGATATGCAGTGTTAACCAGCTGAGTCGAGAGGGCCGCTGCGGATTATTATTGGACTTCAAAATGATAGAGGATATTGGTGTCTGTTGTATAACAAAATAAGTTGATGGATAAAATAAGAATAATCAGAATTGTTTACAAAAACAGGAGAAAGACCAGTTGCAAATTTTGTAATGTCTTCTAAACGTACGTCAGGAAACACTGAAACAGCTACATTAGAAATGATAACAAGATGAAATTTGACTGAAACGGCCTGTGTTTGGCAGTAGTTTCTCGACGATCATGAAAAGCTAATCCAAGGTGTGATTTACAGACCCCTAAACCAAGAAAGTCATCACAGTAAGCGTCTAAAGGACGATATTGTAACTGCATCTAGCAGTTATCTAGGTTCGCCGTGTAGAGGCAATAGAAGCATCCGCGGGTTAGATCTCCCGGACACTCACAGAACACTGGGAAGGTGTCCCGCACACTCACAGAACACTGGGTAGGCGTCCCACGCACTCACAGAACACTGGGTAGGTCTCCCTCGCACTCACAGAACACTGGGTAGGTGTCCCGAACACTCACAGAACACTGGGTAGGTGTCCCGCACACTCACAGAACACTGGGTAGGTGTCCTGCACACTCACAGAACACTGGGAAGGTGTCCCGCACACTCACAGAACACTGAGTAGGTGTCCCGCACACTCACAGAACACTGGGTAGGTCTCCTGCGAACTCACAGAACACTGGGTAGGTGTCCCTCACACTCACAGAAAACTGGGTAGGTGTCAGGCACGCTCACAGAACACTGGGTAGGTGTCCCGCACACTCACAGAACACTGGGTAGGTGTCCGGCACACTCACAGAACACTGGGTAGGTGTCCGGCACACTCACAGAACACTGGGTAGGTGTCCCCCACATTCACAGAACACTGGGTAGGTGTCCCGCACACTCACAGAACACTGGGTAGGTGTCCCGCACACTCACAGAACACTGGGAAGGTGTCCCGCACACTCACAGAACACTGGGTAGGCGTCCCACGCACTCACAGAACACTGGGTAGGTCTCCATCGCACTCACAGAACACTGGCTAGGTGTCCCGCACACTCACAGAACGCTGGGTAGGTGTCCCGCACACTCACAGAACACTGGGTAGGTGTCCTGCACACTC
Organism: Cherax quadricarinatus; assembly: GCF_038502225.1. NCBI lineage: Eukaryota > Metazoa > Arthropoda > Malacostraca > Decapoda > Parastacidae > Cherax > Cherax quadricarinatus. The sequence continues at coordinate 6,612 of NW_027195839.1, forward strand.
ACAGAACACTGGGTAGGTGTCCCACACACTCACAGAACACTAGGAAGGTGTCCCGCACACTCACGGAACACTGGGTAGGTGTCCCGTGCACTCAAAGAACACTGGGTAGGTCTCCCGCAAACTCACAGAACACTGGGTAGGTCTCCCGCGAACTCGCAGAACACTGGGTAGGTGTCCCGCACACTCACAGAACACTGGGTAGGTGTCCCGCACACTCACAGAACACTGGGTAGGTGTTCCGCCTCTTCACTGGCCGCTACTAGGTCACTCTCCCTGAACTGTGAGCTTTATCATACCTCTGCTTAAAGCTATGTATGGATCCTGCCTCCACTACATCGCTTCCCAAACTATTCCACTTACTGACTACTCTGTGGCTGAAGAAATACTTCCTAACATCCCTGTGATTCATCTGTGTCTTCAACTTCCAACTGTGTCCCCTTGTTACTGTGTCCAATCTCTGGAACATCCTCTGTGTGTGTGTGTGTGTGTGTTTAAAATTTGCAGAACAGGCGAAATATTAAAAAAAAAAAACATTAATCTCAGATCGAAAGACATTCGAACCTACGCACCTTGGAACAAGGAACGAAGTGCTCTACCACCGTACCACACTGGTCCAATACCTTGGCGCCCAGCTAGCGCTAGACGTTTTGGTCCAAGGCAGCCAGCTTTCAGGCAGGTGCCTCTCAGATTTATTTTTTATCATCCCCTGCATGCATCGACCGACGAGAGATTTTTACAATCTTTAGAATTCACAGAACAGGGGAAATATTCACGAACACTAATCTTAAATAAAATCTCTCGTCGGTCGATGCATGCAGGGGATGAGATGAAAAAACTGAAAGCCACCTGCCTTAAAGCTGGCTGCCTTGGACCAAAACGTCTAGCGTTGGCTGGGCACCAAGGTATTGGACCAGTGTGGTATAGTGGTAGAGCACTGCCTACTTTGATCAGGAGGTACCTTTTGTATGGACTTATTCAGTAGTTGTTCATTAACTATTTCTTGATATGCAGTTAATAATTATTTAACACGTAAAACTGTGCCTTTAATTGGCCAAAAGCCTTTTTATAATTTGTAGGCAGTTCCGGTTGATTCGTCTTCCACCGGAGTCACATGATCAGACGTAACATTGTCCAGATATTGTTCCATGGTAAAAGAATTATTTGGAATTCATTCATACCAATTTCGATGCTTTTCAGCTGTCATAATTTATGTACTAGTTCAACATGGACCTTTCTAAGGAATATTTAGACTGGGGCGCTATTTAATTAATATGACGCACAGTGACCACTTTTACTGACTAGTCTAGTCATTCATTATTAAAGCACGGAATCCTACCATACACAATATGGCCTCCCACAGTTTTTAGGAGAGTGAAGCCACATTTTTTCAGCAAACCCTTTACAAATGAGGCATAATAATCACTCCAAATTAAAATATTTATTGGCCCTACTGAATCATTACCTACAGAGGAGGGTGCCAATTTTATACCATTCTGTGAAAGCCGTCTAGTAGCTTCACTAAGCTCAATTGTAGAAATTCTCTCTGGTAGGTTATCTACGAGAACCGCTCTGATACAGTTCCTCTCAGCACCCAGGCAGACATTAATAAACACTGTGCCGTATAACTGGGACTTTTGTCCGATAAAAATCCGGACAATTTCAGATTTTCAGGTGTCCCATTTTGCACTGTCATACCTTTAAAACAACTATATTTTATATATGTGAGCTGGGATCCCTGATCTACCAAACACTTACACTTTTTATTTACACCTTTTATCCTGAATATTCACATTCACTACTGGGAAGGCTACTTCAGCAGTTCCATGATCATTCACATTCACTGTTACTTTTACATCAGTAACAGCTGTGCCAGGGTTATCATCATTATACACAGCCTTGCACATTACAATATGGTGTCTTTCTTTCTGACACCTGTAAGAATTATTTAATTTAGCATAGCAATCCTTTGCATTATGATTGCCCAAACACCTGATACACCTGTTAAGTTCTTCCAGTTTATCCACCCTAACATTCCAGGAATCATATGCATTGTAATATCTTGAGGAATGAATACCTTACCAAAAAAGACAATCCCTTTTTTTGCTTAACTTTCTCATTAATACGAGGGCTACCCTTATTTACTTACTGATTCCTCTTAATTTACTGTTGTGATCCTTTATTCCTAGTCCCTACCACTCGATATGGTCCAATATTATTTTTATTATGGAATTAATTATAATTATTAGTGCATTTCTTCCCTTTATGGAAATTAACAGATACATCAGAGACATTATTTCTTTCCTTTGTGGAAATTAACAGATACATCAGAGTCATTATTTGTTACCTCATTATAATTGTTTGGTTGAATACTTTGCAATTGGATTAAATTAATTCTTGGATACCTACTTTTCTCTCCTCCAACGAGAAGTATCCTTTTTGGTACTTATTAGATCACTCTACAGTCTTAATAGTCAATTTATGTTGCACAATAGCACTCAGTATCTAATCTGATCGATTCAGATCATATCTGTTACTTGAGGGTTTAAAAGTGCTTTCGATTTTGACTCTAAATTGCTGTAATTTTTTTATAATTGTGCTCTGTAGTTTTTAAATTAATGACAATAGTTACACGGTCCATCCTACTCTGCTGTAAATTACCATAGTGACCTCAAACACATCCACTTCTGTGTAACTATTGTCAACATTTGTTGACAAATGACTCTTGGATTAAATGTAGTATTTACATTACAAGGCTAGCATTATTGATAATTACATTACAAGGCTAGATAACTGCATTATTGATGTATTTACATTACAAGGCTAGGCGATCTGCATTATTGATGTATTTACATTACAAGGCATTGATGTATTTACATTTAGATAATTACAAGGCTAGATAACTGCATTATTGATGTATTTACATTACAAGGCTAGATAACTGCATTATTGATGTATTTACATTACAAGGCTAGATAACTGCATTATTGATGTATTTACATTACAAGGCTAGATAACTGCATTATTGATGTATTTACATTACAAGGCTAGATAACTGCATTATTGATGTATTTACATTACAAGGCTAGATAACTGCATTATTTATGCTCTTAATTTATTTCAAGTCATAACATTACAAAACAATATTTTCACTTCTTGATCCATATTATTGATTGATAAATAATTCCATTTCTTGTTCATCTGCACAATTTTCCAGCAGATCTTTATCTTCTTTATGCTCTAATTTATATGATTCATATCTACCTTCTAGTGAGTCTAAATACACTTGTAAATTAACACTGTTCACAGTTTCATCAGACATTAGTTATATGACCTTTGGTTATGTGACCTTTGGTTATATGACCTTTCCATGTGCTCATTAACATTCGTATTGCTTTAATAATAATGTATTTACCAATTACATTTATTTGATTACAGTCCTCTACGGTAAATATATAGATTCGACCTTAAACACTTAATTAACATATGATTTAACATACAAATAATGCAGCGACACACTTTATAAAAGTAATTATTAGAATATACCTTGAATCTATCCTTGGCAATTTTCTGACTAAGCATATTAATTATCATAGAATTTTATTGGGTTTAGCAAATTACATGTGTATGATATTTGCAATCATAGCCTTATCTGGGCTTAGCAATTACACAAATACAATATAAGTTGCACAATACACATTAATATTAAATTTATTGTGAACACAAATTACTTCTCTCTATTCAAGTCGCATTTACATATTTAATTTACTTGATTTTACTGATCATATCCGGTTCGAAGGACCAACAACTTGTGAGAAATTATGAGGATGAATTTTTGCAAGTACAACCCATACCACGGGTGGGGATAGAACCCGCGATCAGAGAGTCTCACCCACATACAAGTATCACCAATGTAAGTACCACCACTACAAGTATCACCTCTACAATTATCCCTATTACAAGAAGTGCCAGTTCTTCCAGTACTGTCATTACAAATACCACAACTACAAGTATCACCACTTCAAGTATCTGCACTATAAGAATCAGTATTCCCAATACCACCACTATGTCTCATCACTGCAAATATCACCACTTCCAGTACCACCACTACTAGTATCATATCTTCAAGTATCCCCAGTGTAAGTATAACCATTTCAAGCATCACTGTATCAATACAGTTATTATAAGTACTTTCAGTACCATCACTACACGTATCATCACTACAAGTATCATCACTTCAAATATCACCACTAAAATTATCAATACTTCCAGTAGCCCCCCCCCTCCTTCAAGTATCACCACTACGAATATGTATCCTACAAATACTACCAATACAAGTATCACATGCAAAATTATAAGTACTACAAGTACTACTACTTCCAGTACCACTAATACACGTATCACTACAAGTATCACAATGGCAAGTCTCAGTTCTCCCAGTACCACCACTACAAGTCTCAGTACATCCAATACCACCACTACAAGCAACATTACTACAACTACCAGTACTTCCAGTACCACTAATACAAACATCACCACTACAAATATCACCACTGCAAGTCTCACTACACTTATCACCACTACATGTTAGTACTTCCAGGACGATCACTGCTACAGCTTCTTTCCCTACAAATACCACATTTATAAGTATCACCAATACAAGTATCGAAGTCACAAGTATCACAACTACAATAATATTTCCAGTACCACCACAAGTATCATTACTACAAGTATCAGTACTTCCAGTACCTCCACTACAAGTATCTTTACTACAAGTATCAGTACCACCACTACAAGTATAACCACTATAATTATCACAACTACAAGTACTACTAGCACATTCAGTACTAATACTACAATTATCAGCAGTACAAATGCTACCGCTACAAATTCCACCACTACAAGTATCACAGCTTCAAATATCACCACTACAGGTACCACCACTACAAGTATCACAGCTTCAAATATCACCACTACAGGTACCACCACTACAAGTATCACAGCTTCAAATATCACCACTACAGGTACCACCACTACAAGTATCACAGCTTCAAATATCACCACTACAGGTACCACCACTACAAATATCACAACTTCAAGTATTACCACTACGGTTACCATCACTACATGCATCAAAGCTATAAGCTTCACCACTACTGGTACCAGTACTTCCAGTACTATCCCTACGAATCACCACTACAAGTGGCACCACTAAAAATATCACCAATGCACGTAACAGTTCTTCAGGCATCAACACTACAAGTATCACCACTACAGTATCATCACTATTAGTATCAGCACTACAAATACCACCACTACTAGTAACACAATGCAAGATTATCACCACTACAGGTATCACCACTATAAGTTTCAGTGTTTCCAGTATCACCATTACAGGTATCACCTCTTCAATTATAAGCCATTACTGGTACAACCACTACAAGTATCAAATCTACAAGTTTTCCCCCTAAAACACTAACCACTACAAACATCAACACTACAAGCATCACCACTACAACCACTACAAGTATATCATTGCTTTTAGTGCCATCCCTACAGGTATCACCAAGTATCACTACTACATGTATCAGTACTTCCAGTACCAACACTACAAGTATCACCAATTCAAGTATAACCACTACACGAATTACCCCTGATGATACATCACTAAAAGTATGAGGGCTACCAGTACCACAACTACAAGTATTATCACTACAAGTATCAACACTACAAGTATCACTACTGCCAACATCATCACTACTAAAATCTCATCTATGAGTATCACTACTACGAGTATCAGTGCTTCCAGTATCACTACAACAAGTATCTTCACTACAAGTCTCACCACTACAAGTCTCACCACTACAAGTCTCACCACTACAAGTCTCACCACTACAAGTATCACCACTACAAATATCACTGTTTACAGTAAATATATAAACCAAAAAGAATAAAAATGATAATTAGAAAATTATTAAAAAATATATATATTAACAAAAAATGAAATCTATAAAGGAGAAATTAAAGAAATAATCCAAGAATATTTAAAGTACGATTAAAAAGAATAATCTATAAAATGATATATATATATATATATATATTATATATATATATATATATATATATATATATATATATATATATATATATATATATATATATATATATATATATAATATATATATATGTAATCGATAAAAAAAGATGAATGAAAGCTGAAATTTACCCTGAATTAAAAGGCTAATCAAAAATTATGTACATAATATTTTAAATCAAGCTTTAGTGAAAGATGATAAATTTTAAACAGGATTTTAGGAAATTATTGATATTTTATATATGTGAAGGAGTTAAAGCTTCAAGCATCACTAAGTTGGTTTTGTAGGAGAGTCAGTGATGACTGGCAGTGTTGTGTATATACTGTACATAACACAAACTGTATACTGACAGCAGCTCTCAGCTATTTTGCCTGACATTATCTTCTGACAGTCAGACAAAACACCCAGAACTCACCACGTGGAGGTGGCTGCTCAGAGTTCCTTTTTTTTTTTTTTTTTTTTTTTTTTTTTTTTTTTTTTTTTTTTTTTTTTGTTTGTTTTTGTTTGTTTTTTGTGTGTGTGTGTGTGTGTGTGTGTGTGTGTGTGTGTGTGTGTGTGTGTGTGTGTGTAGAGGCGTTGGTGGCTATTTACCGGTGTCCGTCACTCAGCACACTAATACTCTTGAAGCCACGTTACTCTGGTAAAATGACGAATTTACCGGTGTTTCTGTACTTTTCTGTCACAGTCACTCCTCAATTCTTCTGTTTCTGTCTTGCCAATCGTTTTGGTTTCTTACGAGGACGTGCAAGACATTTTTTGAAATAAAGAACAAAATTTTGGTCTTTTAGGAAATTAATGCCTAGGTTGACATCGAAATTAATTGCTTTATGAAAGTCGGTACAGTGACTTGTCCAGCGGCGGTTGTTTATCAATATTGGAACTGGTCTGTTGGTGGTAATCAGCTCTTCCAACGATGTTCCAGTCCAAGTCTGAAACTTAACGATTACTTTTTGTGGTTCCAGCTGAGAAAGTTGGTCAGGACTAACGAAGTCAGGGTTCACACTCACCATAGACTGCCCTGTGTCTAGAAGGGCTTCTGTTTTGTGACCAAAGACTTCGCAGGGGATAGTGAGAAACTTGTCGAAATTGCCGTCTTCCTTTTTCGCGTTGAAGTGGAGACGGCATCCTGACCGAGACAAGGTAAGTGCAGCATCGTGTTGTCCTAGAAAGTCTCTACCGAGTACGTTTACGCCTCTGTCGGAGACATGAAACTCATGGCGCATTACTGCGTTGGAGATCTTGATGTAAAGTTTTATTGTTCCAGTGAACTTGCATGTTTTCTTTAGAGTATCGAGTCCATTGGAAACATTGTTATAGTTGATGAATTCACTAAGCCCAGTATCATGGAGCATTTTATCGTCAATAGCGGAGAGGTGTGATCCAGAATCAATGAGAAAGTCAACTTTCACAAGTCCGTTAACAGTTGCGGTGCAGTAGGGATGACCAAGGTCGGTCTCGGGGAGCACCAGAGAAATTCTCTTCATATCCATTTGGAAACAATTCGATCAATAGGTTACAAGAATAATTTTTACCTTTTAAATCTTTTATGCTATTTGACTGTTAAATAGTGAGGAACGTTGATGGTGTAAAAGTTACAATATTGGATCAATATATTCCAAGAACAATTCTCGCCTTTTTAATCTTTTATGCTATTTGACTGTTAAATAGTGAGGAACGTTGATTGTGCAAGACTTACAATATTCTATCAATAGAGTCCCAGAACAATTCTTACCTTTCTAATTTATGCTATTTGACTGTTAAATAGTGAGGAACGTTGATTGTGTAAGTGAAGTGTAGTGAAAATGAAATGTGATAATGTAGCGAAGATGAACTGTGATGGTCTTAGTGATGTGTAGTGAAGATGAACTGTGTTAGTGATGTGTAGTGAAGATGATCTGTGATGGTGTTAGTGATGTGTAGTGAAGATGAACTGTGATGGTGTTAGTGATGTGTAGTGAAGATGAACTGTGATGGTGTTAGTGATGACGTAGTGAAGATGAACTGTGGTGTTAGTGATGTGTTAGATGTGTAGTGAAGATGAACTGTGATAGTGTGTTAGTGATGTTAGTAGTGAAGATGAAGTTTGATGGTGTTAGTGATGTGTAGTGAAGATGAACTGTGATGGTGTTAGTGATGTGTAGTGAAGATGAACTGTGATGGTGTTAGTGATGTGTAGTGATGAATGGTGTTAGTGATGTGTAGTGAAGATGAACTGTGACTGTGATGGTGTTAGTGATGTGTGAAGTGAAGATGAACTGTGATGGTGTTAGTGATGTGTAGTGAAGATGAACTGTGATGGTGTTAGTGATGTGTAGTGAAGATGGACTGTGATGGTGTTAGTGATGTGTAGTGAAGATGGACTGTGATGGTGTTAGTGATGTGTAGTGAAGATGAACTGTGATGGTGTTAGTGATGTGTAGTGAAGATGAACTGTGATGGTGTTAGTGATGTGTAGTGAAGATGAACTGTGATGGTGTTAGTGATGTGTAGTGAAGATGAACTGTGATGGTGTTAGTGATGTGTAGTGAAGATGAACTGTGATGGTGTTAGTGATGTGTAGTGAAGATGAACTGTGATGGTGTTAGTGATGTGTAGTGAAGATGAACTGTGACGGTGTTAGTGATGTGTAGTGAAGATGAACTGTGATGGTGTTAGTGATGTGTAGTGAAGATGAACTGTGATGGTGTTAGTGATGTGTAGTGAAGATGAACTGTGATGGTGTTAGTGATGTGTAGTGAAGATGAACTGTGATGGTGTTAGTGATGTGAAGTGAAGATAGATTCCGGTGGAGTCTATTCCTACTATTATAACTTTCCTCTAGATACCCAGGTATGCAAATAGTCTCATCAATATTTCCCAGGATACATTACATCAACATTAAAACAACTTAATCAAGTAAAACATTCGTTAATAATGAGCAAAAATTTCTGAGAAATCAAATGAAAAAGTTGCTGAGAATGTGTCCCAAAATAGGAAAGTTGAGCTTAAAATATAAAAAAAACACAAATTTTCTCATTTAATATTATTTACACTCATGTAAGAAGCATATTCATTTTTTCTTATTACTCTCCAATCCAAAAATTGGTACCCAGGCTGCCCAAAATTAGCAGAAACTTCTGATTATGATACACCACCATTTAGGGTTTCAAGACAATCAGAAAATGCATTTTCTAGTTATTACACGAGAAATTTGTTCGAAAAAAAATTGGCAAATTGAAATTTACAAAAGTCAAAATAAATTGCAAGCTTTCTTTCAATGAAACCCACCAATAGTAAAAGTTTGATGTCGATCAGACAAGGCATTCCTTAGAGGCTGATCTGATTCCAATTTTTGAAAGTGTTTATAGCTATTCCAGTAAAATGTCAAATTTGCTCTTAACTGAGGTAAACTTGTAGAGTATTATTCTTGTTATAGAAAACATCGTCAATATTATTTTGAAGACAGTCAAAAAAAAACATTTTATAGTTACTGAAGTTAAATGAATATCAGTGTTTATTGAACAAAAATGGCGAATTATGGCAGCCAATAGTAGGTAAGTCTAGTGTTTAGGAAACTACACTTGTGGAAAAGTATATAAGAGGATTCACTTCTGGTGCTCATTCTTACTATTCCAAGTAGTTTTTTTTCACTATTTTACTACAACAAATTTGACTGCACGACAATGAAGCTTAAGAAGTACTATCCTGGCCCTAAGATGCATCAGCCATTGTATACTGAAGCCGCTGTGCGTAGTGGTGACTGTTGTGTGTAGTGGTGACTGTTGTGTGTAGTAGTGACTGTTGTGTGTAGTAGTGACTGTTGTGTGTAGTAGTGACTGTTGTGTGTAGTAGTGACTGTTGTGTGTAGTAGTGACTGTTGTGTGTAGTAGTGACTGTTGTGTGTAGTAGTGACTGTTGTGTGTAGTAGTGACTGTGTGTAGTAGTGGTGACTGTTGTGTGTAGTGGTGACTGTTGTGTGTAGTAGTGACTGTTGTGTGTAGTGGTGACTGTTGTGTGTAGTGGTGACTGTTGTGTGTAGTAGTGACTGTTGTGTGTGGTGGTGACTGTTGTGCGTAGTAGTGACTGTTGTGTGTAGTGGTGACTGTTGTGCGTAGTGGTGACTGTTGTGTGTAGTAGTGACTGTTGTGTGTAGTAGTGACTGTTGTGTGTAGTGGTGACTGTTGTGCGTAGTAGTGACTGTTGTGTGTAGTAGTGACTGTTGTGTGTAGTAGTGACTGTTGTGTGTAGCGACTGTTGTGTGTACTGGTGACTGTTGTGAGTAGTGGTGATTGTGTGTATTGATGACTGTTGTGTGCAGTAGTGACTGTTGAGTAATAGTGACTGTTGTGTGTAGTGGTGATTGTGTGTATTGATGACTGTTGTGTGTTGTAGTGACTGTTGTGTGTAGTAGTGACTGTTGTGTGTAATAGTGACTGTTGTGTGTAATAGTGACTGTTGTGTGTAGTAGTGACTGTTGTGTGTAGTAGTGACTGTTGTGTGTAGTAGTGACTGTTGTGTGTAGTAGTGACTGTTGTGTGTAGTAGTGACTGTTGTGTGTAATAGTGACTGTTGTGTGTAGTAGTGACTGTTGTGTGTAGTAGTGACTGTTGTGTGTAGTAGTGACTGTTGTGTGTAGTAGTGACTGTTGTGTGTAGTAGTGACTGTTGTGTGTAATAGTGACTGTTGTGTGTAGTAGGGACTGATGTGTGTAATAGTGACTTTTGTGTGTAGTAGTGACTGTTGTGTCTATTAGTGACTGTTGTGTGTAGTAGTGACTGTTGTGTGTAATAGTGACTGTTGTGTGTAGTAGTGACTGTTGTGTGTAATAGTGACTGTTGTGTGTAATAGTGACTGTTGTGTGTAGTAGTGACTGTTGTGTGTAGTAGTGACTATTGTATGTAGTAGTGACTGTTGTATGTAGTAGTGACTGTTGTGTGTAGTAGTGACTGTTGTGTGTAGTAGTGACTGTTGTGTGTAGTAGTGTGTGACTGTTGTGTGTAGTGTAATAGTGACTGTTGTGTGTAGTAGTGACTGTTGTGTGTAGTAGTGACTGTTGTGTGTAGTAGTGACTGTTGTGTGTAGTAGTGACTGTTGTGTGTAGTAGTGACTGTTGTGTGTAGTAGTGACTGTTGTGTCACTACACAACAGTCATCTTTTCGCAGTAACTACTTAAGTCATCACCACACAACGGTTATTATTTCACGTCATTACTACTAAAAAATCATCACCACAGATCACTACACTAAAATCATCACTACAGTCAAAACTAGTGACCATGATTACACAGGTCATCCCCACAATACAATCCTCACTAGAAAATCATCTCTACACCTCACACCACAATCATCACTAGCTCACAATCATCTCAATCAAAGTCATCACTATACAGCTATCATTATTGAATTAAAAGCCCACAATCACTATTTCACCACACATCTCACTATCACAATGATCACTACACAATGATCCTTATAACTCACACTTGTGTGAACATTCTCATGCACATATCTGCACTGTCTCACACTTGTGTGAACATTCTCATGCACATATCTGCGCTGTCTCACACTTGTGTGAACATTCTCATGCACATATCTGCACTGTCTCACACTTGTGTGAACATTCTCATGCACATATCTGCACTGTCTCACACTTGTGTGAACATTCTCATGCACATATCTGCACTGTCTCACACTTGTGTGAACATTCTCATGCACATATTCTCTGCATATCTGCGCTGTCTCACACTTGTGTGAACATTCTCATGCACATATCTGCACTGTCTCACACTTGTGTGCACATTCTCATGCACATATCTGCACTGTCTCACACTTGTGTGAACATTCTCATGCACATATCTGCACTGTCTCACACTTGTGTGAACATTCTCATGCACATATCTGCGCTGTCTCACACTTGTGTGAACATTCTCATGCACATATCTGCACTGTCTCACACTTGTGTGAACATTCTCATGCACATATCTGCACTGTCTCACACTTGTGTGAACATTCTCATGCACATATCTGCACTGTCTCACACTTGTGTGAACATTCTCATGCACATATCTGCACTGTCTCACACTTGTGTGAACATTCTCATGCACATATCTGCACTGTCTCACACTTGTGTGAACATTCTCATGCACATATCTGCACTGTCTCACACTTGTGTGAACATTCTCATGCACATATCTGCACTGTCTCACACTTGTGTGAACATTCTCATGCACATATCTGCACTGTCTCACACTTGTGTGAACATTCTCATGCACATATCTGCGCTGTCTCACACTTGTGTGAACATTCTCATGCACATATCTGCACTGTCTCACACTTGTGTGAACATTCTCATGAACATATCTGCTCTGTCTCACACTTGTGTGCACATTCTCATGTGCATATCTGCCCTGTCTCACACTTGTGTGCACATATCTGCATACTGTCTCACACTTGTGTGAACATTCTCATGCACATATCTGCACTGTCTCACACTTGTGTGAACATTCTCATGCACATATCTGCACTGTCTCACACTTGTGTGAACATTCTCATGCACATATCTGCACTGTCTCACACTTGTGTGAACATTCTCATGCACATATCTGCACTGTCTCACACTTGTGTGAACATTCTCATGCACATATCTGCACTGTCTCACACTTGTGTGAACATTCTCATGCACATATCTGCACTGTCTCACACTTGTGTGAACATTCTCATGCACATATCTGCGCTGTCTCACACTTGTGTGAACATTCTCATGCACATATCTGCGCTGTCTCACACTTGTGTGCACATTCTCACGCACATATCTGCACTGTCTCACACTTGTGTGAACATTCTCATGCACATATCTGCGCTGTCTCACACTTGTGTGAACATTCTCATGCACATATCTGCACTGTCTCACACTTGTGTGAACATTCTCATGCACATATCTGCGCTGTCTCACACTTGTGTGCACATTCTCATGCACATTCTCATGCACATATCTGCCTGTCTCACACTTGTGTGAACATTCTCATGCACATATCTGCCTGTCTCACACTTGGGTGAACATTCTCATGCACATATCTGCACTGTCTTACACTTGTGTGAACATTCTCATGCACATATCTGCCTGTCTCACACTTGTGTGAACATTCTCATGCACATATCTGCGCTGTCTCACACTTGTGTGAACATTCTCATGCACATATCTGCCTGTCTCACACTTGTGTGAACATTCTCATGCACATATCTGCGCTGTCTCACACTTGTGTGAACATTCTCATGCACATATCTGCGCTGTCTCACACTTGTGTGAACATTCTCATGCACATATCTGCGCTGTCTCACACTTGTGTGAACATTCTCATGCACATATCTGCGCTGTCTCACACTTGTGTGAACATTCTCATGCACATATCTGCACTGTCTCACACTTGTGTGAACATTCTCATGCACATATCTGCGCTGTCTCACACTTGTGTGAACATTCTCATGCACATATCTGCGCTGTCTCACACTTGTGTGAACATTCTCATGCACATATCTGCCTGTCTCACACTTGTGTGAACATTCTCATGCACATATCTGCGCTGTCTCACACTTGTGTGAACATTCTCATGCACATATCTGCCTGTCTCACACTTGTGTGAACATTCTCATGCACATATCTGCGCTGTCTCACACTTGTGTGAACATTCTCATGCACATATCTGCGCTGTCTCACACTTGTGTGAACATTCTCATGCACATATCTGCGCTGTCTCACACTTGTGTGAACATTCTCATGCACATATCTGCGCTGTCTCACACTTGTGTGAACATTCTCATGCACATATCTGCGCTGTCTCACACTTGTGTGAACATTCTCATGCACATATCTGCGCTGTCTCACACTTGTGTGAACATTCTCATGCACATATCTGCGCTGTCTCACACTTGTGTGAACATTCTCATGCACATATCTGCGCTGTCTCACACTTGTGTGAACATTCTCATGCACATATCTGCACTGTCTCACACTTGTGTGAACATTCTCATGCACATATCTGCACTGTCTCACACTTGTGTGAACATTCTCATGCACATATCTGCGCTGTCTCACACTTGTGTGAACATTCTCATGCACATATCTGCGCTGTCTCACACTTGTGTGAACATTCTCATGCACATATCTGCACTGTCTCACACTTGTGTGAACATTCTCACGCACATATCTGCGCTGTCTCACACACACATGTAAAAATTCCATTATTTTGCACAGACAATGAAAAGAAAATAAGGAAATTCATGAATATAACTTTTGATAAAATTCTGTATAAACGGGATGAAGAAAATTGTTATATAATGTTATATAATATTCTTCATAAGATAAGTGAAGACATACAGAAGCCACAATAGAAAGAAACTTGTCTTGGCTATAGCAAAATCCACACAAATGAACTGCCTTATGGAAGGTAAGAAATAACCAGAAATAATTTCTGAACAATTAAAGTCTCTCTCACTTTCAAATTTTCCAAGTCTTCACTTTTCTCACCTTCTTTTTATTCACAATCACAAACACAAAAAATTTCTCCGGCAAGAAAATAAGGACAACAAACTGTGAGACTCGACGTCTTGACAATAAGAATTTCAGGTGAGGATCCTACAACCTGGCCGCTACAACTCTGTTAATGTATCTAATACTATTTGTTGGTTTATGTAGTAGTATGTTGTTCTAGTGTTTCTGTATTTTTCTGTGTTGTTTCTGTATGTTGTTTTGCGGTACTTGTGTATTACTGTACTGTTCTATTGTGTTTTTAGTGTATTTTACTGTGTTGTTATGTCCTGACTTATTTATTGTTGTAATGTTTTACTTGTGTGTTACAATACTGATCTTCTGTATTACTGGAGACCTAGAAACATGATCCAGAAGGTAAGCAGAGAGAAGACAGCAGAATGACGGACGTACCTTGGAAAAGTTGGGAAGGGAGAATACCTGAGGTGACACAGATGGACTCCTGGATATATGGACCTGAGGGATGCCCCAGGATGGTAGAGGATGGAGGGGCGGGGACCCTAAAGACGAACTACTGGCCTCAAGGTGGCAAGGTCTGGTAACTCAGGGATAACTAAATTCTGAGACTGACAGTGGTCGCAAACTTTTCTCATCAATATTTTTTTTTTTAGTCTCATGTTGGCTGAATAGTGGAATTATTTGATTAATTATGCCGATCCCCCTCCCCCCCCACACACACATATACAATGCTGAGAATTGACAAGGTGGACAGGGACAGGATGTTTGAGAGATGGGACACACCAACAAGGGGTCACACCTGGAAGTTGAAGACTCGGATGGGTCACAGGGATGTTACGAAGTATTTCTTCAGGCACAGAGTTGTCAGGAAGTGGAAACTGGCGTAGTGGACCTGTATTTATGTTTCATTTGTTCAGATGCATTTTTTGTTTCATTTATGCCTCACCTCTACGACACACACACAGCTGGTAGACCTTCTTGTTCATGACTCTTACATAGCTTTAAGAAGAGGTACGATAAGGTGAGAGAGATGACAGCAGGGTGAGTGAGAGATGACAGCAGGGTGAGTGAGATGACAGCAGGGTGAGAGAGATGACAGCAGGGTGAGTGAGATGACAGCAGGGTGAGTGAGATGACGGCAGGTTGAGTGAGATGACAGCAGGGTGAGTGAGATGACGGCAGGGTGAGTGAGATGACAGCAGGGTGAGTGAGATGACAGCAGGGTGAGTGAGATGACAGCAGGGTGAGTGAGATGACAGCAGGGTGAGTGAGATGACAGCAGGGTGAATGAGATGAGGGCAGGGTGAGTGAGATGAGGGCAGGGTGAGGGTGAGTGAGATGAGGGCAGGGTAAGTGAGATGAAGGCAGGGTGAGTGAGATGACAGCAGGGTAAGTGAGATGAAGGCAGGGTGAGTGAGATGACAGCAGGGTGAGTGAGATGACAGCAGGGTGAGTGAGATGACAGCAGGGTGAGTGAGATGACAGCAGGGTGAGTGAGATGACAGCAGGGTGACAGCAGGGTGAGTGAGATGACAGCAGGGTGAGTGAGATGACAGCAGGGTGAGTGAGATGACAGCAGGGTGAGTGAGATGACAGCAGGGTGAGTGAGATGACAGCAGGGTGAGTGAGATGACAGCAGGGTGAGTGAGATGACAGCAGGGTGAGTGAGATGACAGCAGGGTGAGTGAGATGACAGCAGGGTGAGTGAGATGACAGCAGGGTGAGTGAGATGACAGCAGGGTGAGTGAGATGACAGCAGGGTGAGAGTGAGATGACAGTAGGGTGAGTGAGGTGACAGCAGGGTGAGTGAGATGACAGCAGGGTGAGTGAGATGACATCAGGGTAAGATAGATGACAGCAGGGTGAGTGAGATGACAGCAGGGTGAGTGAGATGACAGCAGGGTGAGTGAGATGACAGCAGGGTGAGTGCGATGACAGCAGGGTGAGTGAGATGACAGCAGGGTGAGTGAGATGACAGCAGGGTGAGTGAGATGACAGCAGGGTGAGTGAGATGACAGCAGGGTGAGTGAGATGACAGCAGGGTGAGTGAGATGACAGCAGGGTGAGTGAGATGACAGCAGGGTGAGTGAGATGACAGCAGGGTGAGTGAGATGACAGCAGGGTAAGAGAGATGACAGCAGGGTGAGTGAGATGACAGCAGGGTGAGTGAGATGACAGCAGGGTGAGTGAGATGACAGCAGGGTGAGTGCGATGACAGCAGGGTGAATGAGATGACAGCAGGGTGAGTGAGATGACAGCAGGGTGAGTGAGATGACAGCAGGGTGAGTGAGATGACAGCAGGGTGAGTGAGATGACAGCAGGGTGAGTGAGATGACAGAGATGACAGCAGGGTGAGTGAGATGACAGCAGGGTGAGTGAGATGACAGCAGGGTGAGTGAGATGACAGCAGGGTGAGTGAGATGACAGCAGGGTGAGTGAGATGACAGCAGGGTGAATGAGATGACAGCAGGGTGAGTGAAATGACAGCAGGGTGAGTGAGATGACAGCAGGGTGAGTGAGATGACAGCAGGGTGAGTGAGATGACAGAAGGGTGAGTGAGATGACATCAGGGTAAGATAGATGACTGCAGGGTGAGTGAGATGACAACAAGGTGAGTGAGGTGACAGCAGGGTGAATGAGATGACAGCAGGGTGAGTGAAATGACAGCAAGATGAGTGAGATGACAGCAGGGTGAGTGAGATGACAGCATGGTGAGTGAGATGACAGCAGGGTGAGTGAGATGACAGCAGGGTGAGTGAGATGACAGCAGGGTGAGTGAGATGACAGCAGGGTGAGTGAGATGACAGCAGGGTGAGTGAGATGACAGCAGGGTGAGTGAGATGACAGCAGGGTGAGTGAGATGACAGCAGGGTGAATCAGATGACAGCAGGGTGAGTGAGATGACAGCAGGGTGAGTGAGATGACAGCAGGGTGAGTGAGATGACAGCAGGGTGAGTGAGATGACAGCAGGGTGAGTGAGATGACAGCAGGGTGAGTGAGATGACAGCAGGGTGAGTGAGATGACAGCAGGGTGAGTGAGATGACAGCAGGGTGAGTGAGATGACAGCAGGGTGAGTGAGATGACAGCAGGGTGAGTGAGATGACAGCAGGGTGAGTGAGAGTGTTCCAATTTGACAGTGTAGCAGTGTAAGTCAGAACTGTGACTGACACTGATGGAAAAGTATTCCTATAAAACAACATAATTTAACAGTATAGCAATAAATATTTGTATAGAACAGCTGTATCGGATATATCAACAATGTGGCAAACTTGCCAGGTTGCAGGATCAACAATGTGATAGATTTGCCAGGTTGCAGGATCAACAATATGGTGGACTTGCCAGGTTGCAGGATCGACAATGTGGTAGACTTGCCAGGTTGCAGGATCAACAATGTGGTGGACTTGCCAGGTTGCAGGATCAACAATGTGGTGACCTTGCCAGCTTGCAGGATCAATAATATGGTAGACTTGCCAGGTTGCAGGATCAACAATGTGGTGGACTTGCCAGGTTGCAGGATCAACAATGTGGTGGACTTGCCAGGTTGCAGGATCAACAATGTGGTAGACTTGCCAGGTTGCAGGATCAACAATGCCAGGTTGGATCAACAATGTGGTAAACTTGCCAGGTTGCAGGATCAACAATGTGGTAGACTTGCCAGGTTGCAGGATCAACAATATGGTAGACTTGCCAGGTTGCAGGATCAACAATGGTAGACTTGCCTTGGTAGACTTGCCAGGTTGCAGGATCAACAATGTGGTAGACTTGCCAGGTTGCAGGATCAACAATGTGGTAGACTTGCCAGGTTGCAGGATCAACAATGTGGTAGACTTGCCAGGTTGCAGGATCAACAATGTGGTAGACTTGCCAGGTTGCAGGATCAACAATGTGGTAGACTTGCCAGGTTGCAGGATCAACAATGTGGTAGACTTGCCAGGTTGCAGGATCAACAATGTGGTAGACTTGCCAGGTTGCAGGATCAACAATGTGGTAGACTTGCCAGGTTGCAGGATCAACAATATGGTAGACTTGCCAGGTTGCAGGATCAACAATATGGTAGACTTGCCAGGTTGCAGGATCAACAATATGGTAGACTTGCCAGGTTGCAGGATCAACAATGTGGTAGACTTGCCAGGTTGCAGGATCAACAATGTGGTAGACTTGCCAGGTTGCAGGATCAACAATATGGTAGACTTGCCAGGTTGCAGGATCAACAATGTGGTAGACTTGCCAGGTTGCAGGATCAACAATATGGTAGACTTGCCAGGTTGCAGGATCAACAATATGGTAGACTTGCCAGGTTGCAGGATCAACAATATGGTAGACTTGCCAGGTTGCAGGATCAACAATATGGTAGACTTGCCAGGTTGCAGGATCAACAATATGGTAGACTTGCCAGGTTGCAGGATCAACAATATGGTAGACTTGCCAGGTTGCAGGATCAACAATGCAGGATCAACAATATGGTAGACTTGCCAGGTTGCAGGATCAACAATATGGTAGACTTGCCAGGTTGCAGGATCAACAATATGGTAGACTTGCCAGGTTGCAGGATCAACAATATGGTAGACTTGCCAGGTTGCAGGATCAACAATATGGTAGACTTGCCAGGTTGCAGGATCAACAATGTGGTAGACTTGCCAGGTTGCAGGATCAACAATATGGTAGACTTGCCAGGTTGCAGGATCAACAATATGGTAGACTTGCCAGGTTGCAGGATCAACAATATGGTAGACTTGCCAGGTTGCAGGATCAACAATATGGTAGACTTGCCAGGTTGCAGGATCAACAGTGTGGTAGACTTGCCAGGTTGCAGGATCAACAATATGGTAGACTTGCCAGGTTGCAGGGTCAACAATATGGTAGACTTGCCAGGTTGCAGGATCAGCTGGTAAAATTATTTTTCTCGAGTTAGTTTTCTGGTGTCTTCTGTAGTGTTATTTTACATTAATATTGCTTTGAGAGACATGAATGTGAGACACTGGTGCGGAAGGTGGAGTATAACAACATACTTGAACATTACACCAACATAAAAGAACATCATATCAACATAAAACAACTGTACAATAACACTCAAAAAATTATACAGTAACACCGAAGAACAGCACAGTAACTTATAAAACTGTGCAAGAACAGTATGGAAAAGAGCAATAAAAGCACAATAATACACGAGAAAGCAAAGTAACAATAACAGTATAGTGATACATAGGAACAGAAGAAAAGTACAGAACATACAAGTGGAATATAATGGCTTGATTCTGGCAACTGCTGCTTCGCATAATGCAACAAACGTTTTGTGATGACCACACAGACAGTTTTGTGACTTAAACAGACGACACTGTGTGATACCAGAGATCTCAGATCTCTGCTTCTAGTTTTTGTTTACAAGAGCTGATATACTTCAACAAGAAGGTTATAACAATCTATCGAAGATAATAAAGGAGGGACTCAACGAAGACAGTGAAAAATAGGTGAAAACAATATGGGAACAGCGACACCGTGAGGTCAACTGTCAGAGTTATGATGCTTCCCATGTCAAGGTCACAATCTTTTATAGTTTTTCTTACATTTTTCTAGAATTGATTTCTTTTCAGAAGTGTTTTAGGCTGCCTGAATGATTCTTGTCTTCTTCCAACAACTTTATTTTATTTCTCTCATAACTCGAAAATGCCTCGTCCAATCACTTTCATATTTTCAACACTTGTTAATGGTAACGGGGACCAAACTCTTTGAATAAATGTCATGTTCACATGTTCTGTGACCTGAGCTGTTGAACATTCCCAGCATTCCGAAATGTCTTACATAAGTTTCAAAAACCCTCAGTGCCGGAGCTTCAAGCTTTTGAGAAAGATTCCAAAAAAATCGACAACAGCATAAAGGTGCAGCAACAGATTTCCGAAAAATATTTCCGTTAAATCGCGTTTATTTCTGAACGACTTCAATATTTAAAAGCTGATGCCTCTCAGGAAGAATGACTCATCTGATCAGCTTCAAACTTTAACTACTGGTCTGGTAGTTTCCTGAACACAGGACTCATGCTACTGTTGGCTGCCATTAGTCCCAGTTCACGATTTTTATTGAATAACTTGATTATTCATTTCTTAATCGGGAATTAATAATGTTTATTTTAACTTTCTTCAAGGTATTATTGATGATGCATAAAATGAATTTATTATCGCTTTATTTATAATATTTTACAATTAACTTACATATTTAAAGTTTGTCCTCAGATTATGGAAATACGTGTATTACAAATATATTTATGTAGTTAACCATAATAAAATAAAATGCATCATAAATCATAAATACCAGAGAAATACAATATTAATCAAGTTATAATGATCTTCACTGTTATTCCTCGTCATTTTTTTACACTTCTCACCAACTATTTTTAATGACGTAAAAATTTTGATACCAATATTGTTATAAATGTTTGTATTGAATAAGTTTAATCTCTACTGTTATTTCAGTAATATTTTGTGAAGGTAATATCGAAATATAATAACGAAAAAATACGTCCTAATGATTACTGATAGTTCTTATTCTTACCATAATTATTGATGTTACTTTGTATTCGTGTTATCATAATTATTGATGGTACTTTGTAGTTTTATTATCATAATTATCTGAGGTAACATCATGGTGCTGGAGTTGCTGCTGGTCCTCAGATACTCTGTAAAGAAATACTTCAGGCAATGTTTTCTACTCAGCTTCCTCACCAACAATACTCTGGCGTCTCATAATAATTATAGTTTGTTGTATGATAGATCATTATAATCTTACATGAAGATTTGCCACCTGAAAAATATTAGGAGTGGATATTCATCAATTGAAAGTTGTTATGGTTAATTAATAAGAAATATACAATGGTCATTTAGGTCACAATCTACTTAGACCATTATGAGTTTATATGTTAAACACTGAGGTTACATTAAACACATCATAGTGGATCACACCGTTCAACAGACAACAGACCTCAACATTTATGGTGTTACACTAACGTTCACATAAAACAGTATGGCAGACATCAACAAAGACACGTCCTGGTCAGGCTGCATTAAACAACGTCACAAACTTTTATTATCTACTGAGTTTTTTATGTAGTGTAGTTAATTTTTCTACAAAACATTTGAGAAGCAACACAAATATTATATACAAATTCTAGAGTATGATAAAACATGACTTAATTTGCTATACAAGAGTTTACAACTGGTGTCATCGACCCAACAACTCCGTATGTCACTAATATCAACATGAAGTACTGTATATGCGCATGAAAATTTGAGTTTCCACACATACTAGAGTAGAACGAATGTTGTGTGTGTGTGTGTGTGTGTGTGTGTGTGTGTGTGTGTGTGTGTGTGTGTGTGTGTGTGTGTGTGTGGGTGTGTGTGTGTGTGTGTGTGTGTGTGTGTGTGTGTGTGTGTGTGTGTGTGTGTGTGTGTGTGTGTGTGTGTGTGTGTGTGTGTGTGTGTGTATGTGTGTGTGTGTGTATGTGTGGAGTTCATGTGCGGAGGTACATAAATATTTGAGTGTACATGTATGCTTATTTGTGGACATTTGAGTTTGTTGCATAAACAAAATGGACGAATTACAACAAAACAGAAAGCTGGTAACTTTTTTGCTGCAGATTTCTTGGAGGGAAGAAATAGATTGACATTGACAAAGATATTCACAAAATAAAACGTCCATAAACAATTATACAGCTACGTAAGTAAAAACAAAAGAAATTAATATAAACACGTTATTAAATATAAATAGAAGTCCGAGATTATCACTAAGTAACCTCAGCTTGGTGGCCGAGTTGTGAGGCAGCTTGGTGTTGTCTGGCTGACTACTGTTCCAGGCTGTCTTGGTGGGTGTAATTACAGGACGCAGTTTTCTGTGTGTCCCCTCCTGTAATTCCACCCACCTGGACAGTCTCGGCAGTAGAACAGCTAGACAAGACCAAGTTTCCACCCAGCAAGGTCACTGGGGAGGGGCCACAGCCGCTGAACCTGGGAAAGTGAGGAAGGGAGTTCATCTGAGGGCCCGCAGATGGACACGGAACTAGGGGAAGCAAACACACGAGCGCGCTCACATACACACACCACCTAAATATGACCTCACCTAACCATGACCACACCTAACCATGACCACACCTAACCATGACCACACCTAACCATGACCACACCTAACCATGACCACCCCCAAATATGACCACGCCCGACTATGACCACGCCCGAATATGACCACGCCTGACTATGACCTCACCTAACTATGACCACACCTAACTATGACCACACTATAACTATGACCACGCCCGACTATGACCACGCCCGAATATGACCACGCCCGACTATGACCTCGCCCGAACTATGACCACGCCTGACTATGACCTCACCCTATGACCACACCCGACTATGACCACCTACGCCTGACTATGACCACACCTAACTATGACCACGCCCAACTATGACCATGCCTGACTATGAATATGACCACGCCCGAATATGACCAAGCCCGAATATGACCTCGCCTGACTATGACTTCATCTGGACTATGACCTCACCTGGATATGACCTCACCTGACTATGACCTCACCTGACTATGACCACACCTAACTATGACCACCCCCAAATATGACCACGCCCGACTATGACCACCCCGAATATGACCACACCTGACTATGACCTCACCTAACTATGACCACACCTAACTATGACCACGCCCAACTATGACCATGCCCGAATATGACCAAGCCCGAATATGACCACGCCCGAACTATGACCTCGCCTGACTATGACCTCACCTGACTATGACCTCACCTGACTATGACCTCACCTGACTATGACCACGCCTGACTATGACCTATGACCACACCTGACTATGACCATTCCTACTGACCACACCTGACTATGACCTATGACCACACCTGACTATGACCACACCTGACTATGACCATACCTCACTATGACCACACCTCACTCTGACCACACCTGACTATGACCATACCTCACTATGACCACACCTGACTATGACCATTCCTCACTATGACCACACCTGACTATGACCACACCTGACTATGACCACACCTGACTATGACCACACCTCACTATGACCACACCTCACTATGACCACACCTGACTATGGCCACACCTGACTATGACTATACCTCACTATGACCACACCTGACTATGACCTCACTATGACCACACCTGACTATGACCATACCTCACTATGACCTGACTATGACCATACCTCACTATGACCACACCTGACTATGACCACACCTGACTATGACCACACCTCACTATGACCACACCTGACTCTGACCACACCTGACCATACCTCACTATGACCACACCTATGACCACACCTGACTATGACCACACCTGACTATGACCATACCTCACTATGACCATCACTATCTGACTATGACCATACCTCACTATGACCACACCTGACTATGACCATACCTCACTATGACCATACCTGACTATGACCATACCTCACTATGACCACACTGACTATGACCACCATACCTGACTATGACCACACCTGACTATGACCATACCTCACTATCACTATGACCACACCTGACTATGACCATACCTCACTATGACCACACCTGACTATGACCATACCTCACTATGACCACACCTGACTATGACCATACCTCACTATGACCATACCTCACTATGACCACACCTGACTATGACCATACATTATGACCACACCTGACTATGACCACACCTCACTATGACCACACTTGACTATGACCATACCTCACTATGACCACACCTAACTATGACCACACTATACCTGACTATGACCACACCTCACTATGATCACACCTCACTATGACCACACCTGACTATGACCACACCTCACTATGACCACACCTGACTCTGACCACACCTGACTATGACCATACCTCACTATGACCACACCTGACTATGACCATACCTGACTATGACCATACCTCACTATGACCATACCTCACTATGACCATACCTGACTATGACCATACCTCACTATGACCACACCTGACTATGACCATACCTCACTATGACCATACCTAACTATGACCACACTGACTATGACCATACCTCACTATGACCACACCTGACTATGACCATACCTCACTATGACCACACCTGACTATGATCATACCTCACTATGACCATACCTGACCACACCTGTCTATGACCATACCTCACTATGACCATACCTCACTATGTCCATACCTGACTATGACCACACCTGACTATGACCACACTATGTCCATACCTGACTATGACCACACCTGACTATGACCACACCTGGCTATGACCATACCTCACTATGACCACTCCTGACTATGACCACATCTATAACCACTCACTATGACCACTCCTATGACCACCCCTGACTGCGACAACACCTGACTAGACAAGCAAGAAAAGACAAAGTTTGCAACCAGGAAAGATCAACAGAAAAGGCCAAAAACCGCTGACCAACCTAACTTAGGGAAGCTAAAAAATACAGAACCTGGGAAAGTGATTAAGGGAGTGTATTTTAGAAGACACGAAACTAGGGAAAGCACCAAGAAAATAGAAGTGGGGAGTGTGGAAGGGTTGACATCTGGGGGCCCACGGATGGAGACCTGGAAACATGAACCAGAAGATAAGCAGAGAGAAGGCAAGAGAAAGAGGGGCGCACCTTGGGAAGTGGAAAGGGAGGCAACATTACAAACGAACCACTGGCCTCCACATGGCAGGGTCTGGTAACTCAGAGATAACTAACAGTGATCGAAAATTAATAATTAATAGTTAATAAAGTTAATGTTGAAGACCTCAACACTTGGGCTAAGATTGACTCTGTTGTGAAGATCCCCAACGCTTCCTCGATGCTCAAGGTCACCAGACATTACCAGACCAGAGCACTGTCTGATGGCCTGGCCATCTCTTACTACTACATCAACCCTCGTCAGATTGAGCCTGAACGCTTCACTTACATAACACCATGTTGGACATGCTATTCGTAGTCACTCTACTGCCGACTGCCACGTGAAAAATAAGAAGATATGTTCCACCTGTGGGTCTGCAGGTCACGAATTTCGTTCTTGCACCTCCACTGCTGCTCCCACTTGCATCAACTGTAAGAGTAACCATCATACTCTTGCAGCCAAATGTCCAGTGCGTAAGGATATCCTCTCTAAGAAACTGAAGGAAGAAACTAAGAAGTCATCTGGAACCTCTACTTCATACGCTGCAATTGCAAAGATTCAATCAACAACATCCAGGATTCTACAAGCCACTCAACAGTCGTCTCCACCATTTCTCACTACCCAACCTCCACCTGACGATATCTCTACCAAATTCTATTACTGCATGATGTTTGCTCACATACAAAATGCTGCAAAACCTGGCTCTTTCAACACGACTATTAATGAACTTCTTGCACTTAAAAACATGCCATCATTTAACTTTCCTGTAAGTCCACCATCAGCTGAGATTTCGAAAATAATCCCGAAGATCGTCAGTTTTGAAGTGCCAGATGACATGAAGGAATTAATAATTGATAACGACTACGCATCCTCTTCTGAATCCTCCAATCAACATTCACCTGACAACATCCAAGACAGCACCACGCCTGCTATTGGTCAACTGGCTTATTACACCACGACCAACCAAGATCCTACCCTACCTCCGCCATCAACACCACCTTCCTCAACTCCACCACCGCCTTCTCGACCTCACTCACGTCGATTACCTGGAACACTATGGGTTAAACACAAAGGACTCATGTTCTTCACCACGACACAATACCCCAGCCCAATGACTCGCCTAGAACTCATCAAACATCTCCAAGACAACACTGCAACGTACACCACCGACGAAAAGCCATTCCCTGCCGTCAACCAGATAATCCACCAACTCCAAACCAACGAACTCTTCTACAGCTCTTCCATATGTGTGACAACTCTCTAGAACAAAATTCAAAGCATTGGCAACCGGATCAAGAAAATAACTAACTCATCCTGCTTGCTGCCTACTGACACTCTCAGCTCCTGCCGCTGCCTTCGCCATCCTCTCCTAGAGAGCAAAGTAACGACATCATTCAAGTCTCTCCATCTACGCCTTTAGTACTTCGGTACCACATGTCCCAAAGTGGTTGGACCACTTCCCTTGATTCCTCCTCTTCCCCTCCTTCCCATCCTTTTCCAGTTATTTCCATCCTTCCTTATCCTTCTTCCTTCCCATCTCACGACAGCTCTCGTCCAATGAGAGGAATTGTACACATATTATAGTAGGCAATGAGAGAAATTATACACCATATTATAGTACGCAATGAGAGGAATTATACACCATATTATAGTAGGCAATGAGAAGAATTGTACACCATATTATAGTACGCAATGAGAGGAATTATACACCATATTATAGTATGCAATGAGAGGAATTATACACACATATTAGAGTAGGCAATGAGAGGAATTATACACCATATTATAGTAGGCAATGAGAGGAATTATACACACATATTAGAGTAGGCAATGAGAGGAATAATACACATATTAAAGCAGGCAATGAGAGGAATTATACACCTGTTCCATCTTCCGATTTGACGTGTTTCTCCTTTTACTGTCTACAAGATGGTCATCTTTCTTCCACATCTTCCTCTCTCCTCTTCCTATTTTTCATCCTCGCACTCTGACATTCTACCTTCCCCTTATTTTCCAGCACCTCCCGTCGCCTTTCTCACATACTCCTCCCTCTCATACTTTCTCACACCTTCACATATTTTCTTACACACTCCCTCACAGTGCCGACACTCTTCCTAGAACTGAGTGCTGACGCTCTCCTGCAGCTGAGTGTTGACACTCTCCCTGGAGCACAGTGTTGACACTCTCCCTGGTGCTGAGTGTTGACACTCTCCCTGGAGCTGAGTATTGACACTCTCACTGGAGCTGAGTGTTGACACTCTCACTGGAGCATAGTGTTGACACTCTCCCTGGAGCTGAGTGTTGACACTCTCCCTGGAGCTGAGTGTTGACACTCTCACTGGAGCATAGTGTTGACACTCTCCCTGGAGCTGAGTGTTGACACTCTCCCTGGAGCATAGTGTTGACACTCTCCCTGGAGCTGAGTGTTGACACTCTCCCTGGAGCTGAGTGTTGACACTCTCACTGGAGCATAGTGTTGACACTCTCCCTGGAGCTGAGTGTTGACACTCTCCCTGGAGCTGAGTGTTGACACTCTCCCTGGAGCATAGTGTTGACACTCTCCCTGGAGCTGAGTGTTGACACTCTCCCTGGAGCTGAGTATTGACACTCTCACTGGAGCAGAGTGTTGACACTCTCCCTGGAGCAGAGTATTGACACTCTCCCTGGAGCTGAGTGTTGACACTCTCCCTGGAGCTGGGTGTTGACACTTTACCTAGAGCTGAGGGCTGACACTCTCTCTGGAGCTAAGTGCTGACACTCTCCGTGGAGCTGAGTGCTGACACTCTCTGGAAATGAGTGCTGACACTCTTTCTGGAGCTGAGTGCCGACACTCTCCCTAGAACTGAGTGCTGACGCTCTCCCTGCAGCTGAGTGGTGACACTCTCTATGGAACTGAGTGCTGACACTCTTCCTGGAGCTGAGTGCTGACACTCTCCCGTAAACTAAGTACTAACACTTTCCCTGCATCTGAGTGCAGACGCTTTCCCTACAGCTGAGAGCTGACACTCCCTGGAACTGAGTGCTGACACTCCCCCTAGAACTGACTGCTGACACTGTCCCTGCAGCTTAGTGGTGACACTCTTCATGGAACTGAGTGCTGACACTCTCCCTGGAGCTGAGGGCTGTCACTCTCCCTTAAACTAAGTACTAACACTTTTCCTGCAACTCAGTGCTGATGCTTTCCCTGGAGCTGAGTGTTGACACTCTCCCTGGAGCTGAGTGCTGACACTACTAATAATTTCCCAACAACTGAGTGCTAACACTCTCCTTGGAGCTGAGTGCTGACACTTTTTCTGGAGCAGAGTGCTGACACTCTCTCTTAAACTGAGTACTAACATACTCCCTGGAACTGAGTACTGACACTTTACCTGCAACTTAGTGCTGACGCTTTCCCTGGAGCCGAGTACTGACACTCTCCCTATCCCTGAGTGCTGGAACTCTCCCTGTAGCTTGGTGCTGACACTCTCCCTTAAACTAAGCACTAACACTTTCCTTGCAACTTAGTGCTGACGCTTTCCCTGGAGCTGAGTGGTGACACTTTCCCTGGAGCTTAGCGCTGACTCTTTCCCTGGAACTGAGTGTTGAAACTCTCCCTAAAACTGAGTGCTGACACTCCCCTTTCCCTTATTGCTAGCACTCTCCCTGTCCCTGAGTGCTGGCCCTCTCCCTGGAGCTGAGTGCTGACACTCTCCCTGGAGCTGAGTGTTGACACTCTCCCTGGAGCTGAGTGTTGACACTTTACCTAGAGCTGAGCGCTGACACTCTGGAGCTGAGTGCTGACACTCTCCGTGGAGCTAAGTGCTGACACTCTCTCTGGAACTGAGTGCTGACACTCTTTCTGGAGCTGAGTGCCGACACTCTCCCTAGAACTGAGTGCTTACGCTCTCCCTGCAGCTGAGGGTTCACACTCTCCCTGGAGCTGAGTGTTGACACTCTCCCTGGAACTGAGTGTTGACACTCTCCCTGGAACTGAGTGTTGACACTCTCCCTGGAGCTGAGTATTGACTCTCTCCCTGGAACTGAGTGTTGACACTCTCCCTGGAGCTGAGTATTGACACTCTCCCTGGAACTGAGTGTTGACACTCTCCCTGGAACTGAGTATTGACACTCTCCCTGGAGCTGAGTGTTGACACTCTCCCTGGAACTGAGTATTGACACTCTCCCTGGAGCTGAGTGTTGACACTCTCCCTGGAACTGAGTGTTGACACTCTCCCTGGAGCTGAGTATTGACACTCTCCCTGGAACTGAGTGTTGACACTCTCCCTGGAACTGAGTGTTGACACTCTCACTGGAGCTGAGTATTGACACTCTCCCTGGAACTGAGTGTTGACACTCTCCCTGGAGCTGAGTATTGACACTCTCCCTGGAACTGAGTGTTGACACTCTCCCTGGAACTGAGTATTGACACTCTCCCTGGAGCTGAGTGTTGACACTCCCCCTGGAACTGAGTATTGACACTCTCCCTGGAGCTGAGTGTTGACACTCTCCCTGGAACTGAGTGTTGACACTCTCCCTGGAGCTGAGTGTTGACATCTCCCTGGATCTGAATGCTGAGACTCTTCCAGAAACTGAGTCCTGACACTATCCCTTAAATTGACTACTAATAATTTCCCAACAACGGAGTGCTAACACTCTCCTTGGAGCTGAGTGCTGACACTTTTCCTAGAGCTGAGTGCTGACACTCTCTCTAAAACTGAGTACTAACATTCTCCCTGGAACTGAGTGCTGATACTCTCCCTGTCCATGAGTGCTGGAACTCTCCCTGGCGCTGAGTGCTGACACTCTCCCTTAAACTAAGTACTAACACTTTCCTTGCAACTTAGTGCTGACGCTTTCCTTGGAGCTGAGTGCAGACACTTTCCCTGGAGCCTAGCGTTCACACTTTCCCCTGGAACTGAGTTCCGAAGCTCTCTAGCTGACTGCTGACACTCTCCCTAGAACTGAGTGCTGACACTCCCCCTGTCCCTGATTGCTGGCACTTTCCTTGGAACTGAGTGCTGGCACTTTTTGAAGCTGAGTGCTGACACTCTCCCTGTCCCTGAGTGCTGGCCCTCTCCCTGGAGCTGAGTGCTGACACTCTCCCTGGAGCTGAGTGCTGACAGTCTCCCTTAAACTAAGTACTAACACTTCCCCTGCATGTAAGAGCTGATGCTTTCCCTGGAGCTGAGTGCTGACACTCTCCCTAGGACTGAGTGCTGACACTATCCCTGAGTGCTGACCCTCTCCCTGGAGCTGAGTGCTGACACTCTCCCTTAAACTAAGTACTTACACTCCCCTGCATCTCAGCGCTGACACTTTCCCTGGAACTGAGTGCTGACAGTCTCCCTAGAACTGAGTGCTCACACTCTCCCTGCAGCTGAGTGCTGACACTCTTCATGGAACTGTGTGCTGACACTCTCCCTGGAGCTGAGTGCTGTCACTCTCCCTTAAACTAAGTACTAACACTTTCCCTGCAACTCAGTGCTGACGCTTTCCCTGGAGCTTAGCGCTGACACTTTCCCTTTAATTGAGTGTTGACACTCTCCCTCTAGCTGAGTGCTGACACACTCCCTATAGCTGAGTGCTGACACTCTCTCTGGAGCTGAGTGCTGACACTCTGGACCTGAGTGCTGACACTATACCTGGACCTGAGTTCTGACACTCTCTCTGGGCCTTAGTGCTGACACTCTCCCAGGAGCTGAGTACTGACACTCTTCCTGGAGCTGAGTGCTGACACTCTGGAGCTTAGTGCTGCCCCTCTCCCTGGACCTGTGTGCTGACACTCTCCCTGGACCTGAGTGCTGATACTCTCCCTGGAGCTGAGTGCTGACACTCTCCCTGAACCTGCGTGCTGACACTCTCCCTGGACCTGAGTGCTGACTCTCCCTGGACCTGAGTGCTGACTCTCCCTGGACCTGAGTGCTGACACTCTCCCTGGACCTGATTGCTGACACTCTCACTGGACCTGAGTGCTGACACTCTCCCTGGATCTGAGTGCTGACACTCTCGCTGGAGCTGAGGGCTGACTCTCCCTCGACCTGAGTGCTGACACTCTCCCTCGACCTGAGTGCTGACACTCTCCCTGCACCTGAGTACTGACACTCTCCCTGGATCTGAGTGCTGACACTCTCCCTGGATCTGTATGCTAACACTCTCCCTGGATCTGTGTGCTAACACTCTCCCTGGACCTGAGTGATGAAACTCTCCCTGGACCTGAGTGCTGACACTCCCTTTGGCTGAGTGCTGACAGTCTCCTTGAACCTGAGTGCTTACACTCTCACTGGACCTGAGTGCTGACACTCTCCATGACCTGAGTGCTGACACTCCCTTGAGCTGACTACTGACACTCTCCTTGGACCTGAGTGCTGACACTCTCCCTGGACCTGAGTGCTGACACTCTCTGGACCTGAGTGCTGACACTCTCCCTGGATCTGTGTGCTGACACTCTCCCTGGATCTGTGTTCTGACACTCCCCCTTGGACCTGAGTGCTGACACTCTCTCTGGACCTGGGTGCTGACACTCTCCTTGGACCTGAGTGCTGACACTCTCCCTGAACCTGAGTGCTGACTCTCACTCTGGACCTGAGTGCTGACACTCTCCCTGGACCTGAGTGCTGACACTCTCTCTGGACCTGAGTGTTGAAACTCTCGCTGGACCTGAGTGCTGACACTCTACCAGGACCTGAGTGCTGACACTCTCCCTGGAGCTGAGTGCTGACTCTCCCTTGACCTGAGTGCTGACACTCTCCCTGGACCTGAGTGCTGACACTCTCCCTGTACCTGAGTGCTGACACACTCCCTGGACCTGAGTGCTGACTCTCCCTGGACGTGAGTGCTGACACTCTCCCTGGACCTGAGTGCTGACACTCTCCCTGCACCTGAGTGCTGACACTCTCCCTGGATCTGAGTGCTGACACTCTCCCTGGATCTGTATGCTAACACTCTCCCTGGATCTGTGTGCTGACACTCTCCCTGGACCTGAGTGATGACACTCTCCCTGGACCTGAGTGCTGACACTCCCTTTGGCTGAGTGCTGACAGTCTCCTTGAACCTGAGTGCTTACACTCTCACTGGACCTGAGTGCTGACACTCTCCATGACCTGAGTGCTGAGACTCTCTCTCTGGACCTGAGTGCTGACACTCTTCTTGGATCTGAGTGCTGACACTATCTTTGGATCTGTGTGCTGACACTTTCCCTGGATCTGTGTGCTGACACCTTCTTTGGACCTGAGTGCTGACACTCTCCCTGGACCTGAGTGCTGACACTCTCCCTGGACCTGAGTGTTGAAACTCTCCCTGGACCTGAGTGTTGAAACTCTCTCTGGACCTGAGTGCTGAAACTCTCGCTGGACCTGAGTGCTGACACTCTCCCTGGAGCTGAGTGCTGACACTCTCCTTGGACATGAGTGCTGACACTCTACCAGGACCTGAGTGCTGACACTCTCCCTGGAGCTGAGTGCTGACTCTCCCTTGACCTGAGTGCTGACACTCTCCCTGGAGCTGAGTGCTGACTCTCCCTTGACCTGAGTGCTGACACTCTCCCTTGACCTGAGTGCTGACACTCTCCCTGGACCTGAGTGCTGAAACTCTCTCGACCTGAGAGCTGACTCTCCCTGGACCTGAGTGCTGACACTCTGCTTGGACCTGAGTGCTGACACTCTCCCTGGACCTGAGCGCTGACACTCTCCCTGGAGCTGAGTGCTGACTCTCCCTGGACCTGAGTGCTGACGCTTTCCCTGGAACTGAGTGCTGACACTCTTCCTTTAGCTGAGTGCTGACACTCTCCCTGGACCTGAGTGCTGACACTCTCCCTGGACCTGAGTGCTGACACTCTCCCTGGAGCTGAGTGCTGACTCTCCCTGGACCTGAGTGCTGACACTCTCCCTGGACCTGTGTGCTGACACTCTCCCTGGACCTGAGTGCTGACACTCTCCCTGGACCTGAGTGCCGACTCTCCCTGGATATGAGTGCTGACACTCTCCCTGGACCTGAGTGCTGAAACTCTCTCTCGACCTGAGAGCTGACTCTCCCTGAACCTGAGTGCTAACACTCTCCCTGGACCTGAGTGCTGACACTCTCCTTGGACCTGAGTGCTGACACTCTCCTTGGACCTGAGTGCTGACACTCTCCCTGGACCTGAGTGCTGAGACTCTCTCTGGACCTGAGTGCTGACACACTCCCTGGATCTGGGTGCTAACACTCTCTTTGGATGTGTGTGCTGACACTCTCCCTGGATCTGTGTGCTGACACTCTCCTTGGACCTGAGAGCTGACACTCTCACTGGACCTGAGTGCTGACACTCTCCCTGGAGCTGAATGCTGACTTTCTCTGGACCTAAGTGCTGACACTCTCGCTGGACCTGAGTGCTGACACTCCCTTGAGCTGAGTGCTGACACTCCCTTGAGCTGAGTGCTGACACTCCCTTGAGCTGAGTGCTGACACTCTCCTTGGACCTGAGTGCTGACACTGACTCTCTCCCTGGATCTGTGTGCTGACACTCTCCCTGGATCTGTGTGCTGACACTCTCCTTGGAGCTGAGTGCTGACACTCTCCTTGGACCTGAGTGCTGACACTCTCACTGGACTTGAGTGCTGACACTCTCCCTGGACATGAGTGCTGACACTCTCTGAACCTGAGTGCTGACACTCTCTGGACTTGAGTGCTGACTCTCTCCCTGAATCTGTGTGCTGACACTCTCCCTGGATCTGTGTGCTGACACTCTCCTTGGACCTGAGTGCTGACACTCTCTCTGGACCTGAGTGCTGACACTCTCACAGGACATGAGTGCTGACACTCTCCCTGTACGTGAGTGCTGGCACTTTCCCTGGACCTGAGTGCTGACACTCTCCCTGTACGTGAGTGCTGACACTCTCCCTGGATCTGTGTGCTGACACTCTCCCTGGATCTGAGTGCTGACACTCTCCTTGGACCTGAGTGCTGACACTCTGGACCTGAGTGCTGACACTCTCCCTGGAGCTGAATGCTGACTTTCCCTGGACCTGAGTGCTGACACTTTCCCTGGACCTGAGTGCTGACAGTACACATCTCTGTTACAAAATAAACTTTATTTCATACATTATCTATAAGGAAAACATCCTCATTATGGTGAAGGTCTCTTAATCCAAGGAGTTGGCGTTATTCTTATGTTTCTCTAAATAAGCCTAAATGCTTCCCTTTTCCCAAGTTCTGTGACCATTACTAGTTAAACACTTTCCAAACATAATTATAATTTGTGAATAATGTTGAATTTTTTCTGGTCTTTTTTTAAAAAATTAGGTCAATATAAAATATATGACATGTCTCAATCGAACGACATGAAGAATAATGAAAAAGAAGTCTCCGTCAGGAATCGAACCTGAGTCTGCCGTTTTAAAGACTGACAGCTGTCTCTCGAAGCCATTATCTTCAGCAATGGGGTTATGGATGCCAGCTAGTGACGCTGGTTCAGAATTATTTTTGCGAAATTATTGCATACACAAATTTTCGCTTACCTTATTTGGCACCTGGGTGCCAGCCTCACTAGCTGGCACCCAGGTGGTCAGTTTAAAGTGATCGGGTCTTACGTCCCAGTTAGAAGAAAACTGGATGTTACTAGTCACCAGAAAACCTATATACAAGAACGATTCAGGTGAACTAAGTCAACTGCAGGTTTTCTGGTAAGATAGTTAATAACAAGTGGACATAAATGGTGTAAAGTCTAAGATGACGATGTAAGATGCACAACTGATGTTACACCAGTGATGGTGTAACGTGATCTGGGAGGCTTCAGGACTCCGACGGGAAACAGTTTTTATGGTTAAATATTCTTATAATAACAGTAAAGACTGAGCAGCAGCATGGTGAGAGCTTATAATAACAGTAAAGACTGAGCAGCAGCATGGTGATAGCTTATAATAACAGTAAAGACTGAGCAGCAGCATGGTGATAGCTTATAATAACAGTAAAGACTGAGCAGCAGCATGGTGATAGCTTATAATAACAGTAAAGACTGAGCAGCAGCATGGTGATAGCTTATAATAACAGTAAAGACAGTAAAGAGGGTGATGGCTTACATAGAGTAAAACGATTATATGTCCCTTAAAAATAGTAACCAAGGTGTCAGGGAAACGTCTTCCACCTGAACAAAAGAATGGAAAAATAAATGAATGACTCGAGGAATAATAATGAAGATAATTTTTAAAGGATTTTAATTAAAATTAAATAAAAATAAGAATTGGCTGCTGTGGTTCTAGTATAATGTTGAGACAGGAGTATCTTATGTCCAGGATGGTCTTCTGATGTTTCAAAAGGGTGTTGGTTATCCTGGGTGCACGACCGATGTTCTGAAATTCCTGTCACTACTTGGTCGTAGCACCACAATTTAGATTTCAGAGGTAAGGAGTCACAATGTCCCACTATGTCCAGCAGACAGGGATCTTGCTCCAATTAACTAGTGTCTACCCTGGTTGACCACGCCAGGTAAATCAATAACAATGAACAGAAATACTCCTGGTAGATCACCCTACCTGATCAGGAGAAGAGTGGAGGTGAAGTGATTCTCCAAACTTTAACCCACACCAGGTAAGGTTAATACTACCAGGAGTAGAAATTAAAGCAAATCAGACCCCAGGAACTGAAGTTTAGCCTCAGCCCGCTAGATGGTGGGAGGCAATAAGTTAAATTACAGAGGGAAAAGTGCTATGTATACCTTCATCTGAGAAGTGGTTTTCTGAGCCAGATATATATATACAACTTTAAACTTTTAGGACTGGATAGCCAAAGCCCATCTCAAGAGTCGGCTATTTGAACCTTTGAAGTTTTCCAGGTACATCAGTGGCTTGTGATGTGTTTCAGGCACAAAGGGTTTTACATATAAGTATTATATAAACCTACTTATACCCCCATACCATTGCATAACATTATATCGCCAACCTCGATATAATGGCCCTCTATAGCATAATTTTTTAACTTTTCTGTCATCAAATGAATCACATTTTCATTTATAGGCTTAAATGCGTAGATTTCTCTAATTCTAGTGCACTGGCCGCCGTTGCCCAGCGGTGAGAGTAGCCACATAGTAATGCTTCTGCAACTTCTTTTAACGTAATGGATTTCAAGGATACCGCCTCTGGGAAGCTAGACGCATAGTCAAGATATATTTATGACCTCCTGATGAACGAGGAGTGACAGGACCAACTATATCCACTGCAACTCCAGCAAATGCGACTGAGAAAATTGGCATTTTTACCATAGGGACTCTTAGTTCTTCCCTTTTGTGAGGAAAGTTGACATATGTGACACTACAAACAATACTTATAGATGTCCGAAGACATCCCAAGACAGTAGTACAAGTCCTTTATCTTCGCATAAGTCTTCCTATGTGAAAAATGGCCAGAGACTGGCAGATCATGAGAAATCTTCAAAATAGTCTCACAGCAATTTTTCTTCCCACGTCATTAGGATTTTCTGCTGACACTTTATTCTTGAATAGAAGATTTTCTTTATATACAAATTTGTAAGAAAATTTCTTTTTTTGAATCACGTTGTCTGTTAACACTAACTTCCGGGTTTCCTCTATGGTAGGACAAGTCTTTTGAAGATCCTCTAAATCTATGTGAGAAAGCCCAGTAGATTTTCCTTTGGAAAAAAACAACGGATGTATAGGTTTTACCTTAGACTGTGCTCTGGTAAGGACGTTAACGTTAAGTATTACTTATAGTATAAACATTAAGATTGAAGAAATAACATTGTGTGCCACACCATTCAAGGTATAATATATGTTAACATTTAAACATCTCAATACATTACATCGCAGTATTAATTTTACATTCTAACTAACATTCACACAACACAAAACATTAGAGCATAACATAGTATGTTAGACAGAGTCGTACTGTCCAGTGTGCACCAGCCACCATCTTAATTATTTTTGTCAAAGGATCGAATATCCCCAGCTGATAGCTTTTATTTTCATTACATAACATTCATAGTGCGTGTGTGTGTGTGTGTGTGTGTTTGTGTGTGTGTGTGTGTGTGTGTGTGTGTGTGTGTGAGTGTGTGTGTGTGTGTCTGTGTCTTTGTATGCATGTTATTACATGCATGTTAGTGTAAGAGGCGATGAGTGTGTTTTACGCGTGTGTGTGCCCGCGCGCACGTGCATAGTTCTGTGTTTGTATATATGTTGGTGAATCAAGAAGCTGTGTTTGTGAAAATGCGCAAATGACCATAAAAGTAAGTGTGTGTGTGTGTGTAAGTAAGTTTGTTCAAGTACAGGTACACGTAAAAACAGTTACACAAATTATTATACATAGTAACATATGTGTAAATTACCCAGGATAAAGTGACTTATTTCTATTGTGTCTCGTCTCGCAAATACATAAGATAAATAACCAAATAAAACTAAAAAAGTTGAACACTTACTACAGTTCTGGTGGAGATGAACAAACACATTAACACACAAACATTCATCAACACGTAATAAAACATTCACAAACACAATTAAACTGATGATTAATTACAGACCTGGGTGGCCGAACTGGACGGTAGCTTGGCTGCGTCTAGCTGACCTACGGTCCAGGCTGTCTTGGTGGATATAATTACAGGACGCAGATTTCTGCGTGTCCCCTCCTGTAATTCCACCCACCTGGACAGTCTCTACCGTAGACCAGCTAAACAAGACCTCGTTCTCATCTGGCTAGATCACGGAGGGTGGCTGAGCTGACTTCGGGATACATAACCTGGGGAAGGCTGAGACTGGAAGATATCCTAAGGTAAGTGAGGGAGGGGAGACATCCGGAGGCCCACGGATGGATTCTTGGACACATGAACCTGGGAAAGGCAAGGATACCTTGGGGAAGTGGGAAAGGGAGAATATCTGAAGGCGGACAGATAGACTCCTGGACACATGGACCTGGGAAAGACGAGGATACTGGTTGTTGAGGCAAACCTTGGGGAAGTGAGGAAAGGAGAATATCTGAGGGGACACAGATGGACTCCTGGACACATCGACCTGGAAAAGACGAGGATACTGGTTGTTGTGGCAAACCTTGGGGAAGTGAGGAAAGGAGAATATCTGAGGGGGCACAGATGGACTCCTAGACACATGGACCTGGGAAAGACGAGGATGCTGGTTGTTGAGGCAGACCTTGGGGAAGTGAGGAAAGGAGAACATCTGAGGGGACACAGATGGACTCCTGGGCACATGAACCTGGGAAAGGCGAGGATACCTTGGGGAAGTGGGAAAGGGAGAATATCTGAAGGCGGACAGATGGACTCCTGGACACATGGATCTGGGAAAGACGAGGATACTGGTTGTTGAGGCAAACCTTGGGGAAGTGAGGAAAGGAGAATATCTGAGGGGACACAGATGGACTCCTGGACACATGGACCTGGCAAAGACGAGGATGCTGGTTGTTGAGGCAGACCTTGGGGAAGTGAGGAAAGGAGAACATCTGAGGGGACACAGATGGACTCCTGGTCACATGGACGAGAATATCTGAGGGGACACAGATGGACTCCTGGTCACATGGACCTGGGAAAGACGAGGATACCCTGGGGAAGTGGGAAGTGGGAAGGCGGACAGATAGACTCCTGGACACATGGACCTGGGAAAGACGAGGATACTGGTTGTTGAGATAGACCTTGGGGAAGTGAGGAAAGGAGAATATCTGACGGGACACAGATGGACTCCTGGACACATGGACCTGGGAAAGAGGTGGATGCTGGTTGCTGAGGTAGACCTTGGGGAAATGAGGAAAGAGAATATCTCAGGGGACACATGAACCTGGGAAAGGCGAAGATACCTTGGGGAAGTGGGAAAGGGAGAATATCTGAAGGCGGACAGATAGACTCCTGGACACATGGACCTGGGAAAGACGAGGATACCCTGGGGAAGAGGGAAAGGGAGAATATCTGAAGGCGGACAGATAGACTCCTGGACACATGGACCTGGGAAAGACGAGGATACTGGTTGTTGGGGCAAACCTTGGGGAAGTGAGGAAAGGAGAACATCTGAGGGGACACAGATGGACTCCTGGACACATGAACCTGGGAAAGGCGAGGATACCTTAGGAGAGTGGGAAAGGGAGAATATCTGAAGGCGGACAGATGGACTCCTGGACACATGGACCTGGGAAAGACGAGGATACTGGTTATTGAGGTAGACCTTGGGGAAGTGAGGAAAGGAGAATATCTGAGGGGGCACAGATGGACTCCTGGACACATGGACCTGGGGAAAGCTTCAAAAACACAGTAAATGGATGGGTGGACCTTAAAGACGAACCACTGGCCTCCACGTGGCAAGGTCTGGTAACTCAGAAATAACTCTGAGGCTGACAGTGGTAGCAAATAATAATAATGACAATTTCGATTTCTTGTAAACTGACATGTGATTATTTTATATTTTGAAACAAGGAAGCAGATTTTTACCAATTTTCTGATAACACATGGATGTTCTCTCACACACGACACTCCATGTTTTGGGCTCGACATGGTTTGTCAGTATATTAAAGCATAATAGGTTGGTAGACAGCAACCACCCAGGGAAGTACTACCGTCCTGCCAGATGACTGTGAAACAGAAGCCTGTAACTGATTTCCATGATGTTAGGATTGCTGGTGTCTTTTTCTGTCTCATAAACACGCTAGATAACAGGGATATCTTGCTACTCCTACTTTCACTTTGGTCACACTTCACAGACACGCACATGTATATATATATATATATATATATATATATATATATATATATATATATATATATATATATATATATATATATATATATATACATCGAGGTTTTTTCTCCTTTTTCTAAATAGCTCTTGTTCTTCTTTATTTCTTCTATTGTTCATGTGGAAGTGGAAAAGAATCTTTCCTCCGTAAGCCATGCGTGTCGTATGAGGCGACTAAAATGCCGGGAGCAATGGGCTAGTAACCCCTTCTCCTGTAAATATTTACAAAAAAAGAGAAGAAGAAAAACTTTATAAAACTGGGTTGCTTGAATGTGCGTGGATGTAGTGCGGATGACAAGAAACAGATGATTGCTGATGTTATGAATGAAAAGAAGTTGGATGTCCTGGCCCTAAGCGAAACAAAGCTGAAGGGGGTAGGGGAGTTTCGGTAGGGAGAAATAAATGGGATTAAATCTGGAGTATCTGAGAGAGTTAGAGCAAAGGAAGGGGTAGCAGTAATGTTGAAGGATCAGTTATGGAAGGAGAAAAGAGAATATGAATGTGTAAATTCAAGAATTATGTGGATTAAAGTAAAGGTTGGATGCGAAAAGTGGGTCATAATAAGTGTGTATGCACCTGGAGAAGAGAGGAATGTAGAGGAGAGAGAGAGATTTTGGAAGATGTTAAGTGAATGTATTGGAGCCTTTGAACCAAGTGAGAGCGTAATTGTGGTAGGGGACCTGAATGCTAAAGTAAGAGAAACTTTTAGAGAGGGTGTGGTAGGTAAGTTTGGGGTGCCAGGTGTAAATGATAATGGGAGCCCTTTGATTGAACTTTGTATAGAAAGGGGTTTAGTTATAGGTAATACATATTTTAAGAAAAAGAGGATAAATAAATATACAAGATATGATGTAGGGCGAAATGACAGTAATTTGTTGGATTATGTATTGGTGGATAAAAGACTTTTGAGTAGACTTAAGGATGTACATGTTCATAGAGGGGCCACAGATATATCAGATAACTTTTAGTAAGGTCTTCAACACAGTTCCTCACAGGAGATTAGTGCAGAAGCTAGAGGATCAGGCACGTATAACAGGAAGGGCACTGCAGTGGATTAGAGAATACCTTACAGGGAGACAACAACGAGTCATGGTACGAGATGATGTATCACGAGCGGAGTCCCATAGGAGTCGGCCCTAGGACCAGTACTATTTCTGGTCTATGTGAATGAATGACATGATGGAATGGTTAGACTCAGAAGTGTCCCTGTTCGCCGATAATGTGAAGTTAATGAGGAGAATTAAATCAAATGATAATCAAGCAGGACTTCAAAGAGACCTGGACAGGCTGGACACCGGGTCCAGCAACCGGCTTCTCGAATTTAACCCTGCCAACTGCACAGTCATGACGATCGGGGAAGGGCAACGAAGGCTGCAGACGGAGTATAGGCTAGGTGGCCAAAGACTGCAAACCTCGCTCAAGGAGAAAGAACTTGGGGTGATAACACCGAGCATGTCTCCAGAAGCACACATTAACCAGATAACTGCTGCAGCATATGGGCGCCTAGCAAACCTGTGAATAGTCGTTCAAGACACTGTACACCGTGTACGTCAGGCCCATACTGGAATATGCAGCACCTGTTTGGAACCCACACTTAATCAAGCACGTTTAGTTCCAGAGCTGAGGGGAATGTCCTACGAAAAATCGTTAAGGGAAATCGGCCTGACAACACTGAAGGACAGGAGGGTTAGGGGAGACATGATAACAACATACAAAATACTGCGTGGAATAGACAAGGTGGACAGAGACAGGATGTTCCAGAGAGGGGACACAAAACAAGGGGTCACAATTGGAAGTTGAAGAAACAGATGAGTCAAAGGGATGTTAGGAAGTATTTCTTCAGTCAAAGAGTAGTCAGAAAGTGGAATAGCCTAGCAAGTGATGTAGTGGAGGAAGGAATCTCATATAGCTTTAAGATGAGGTATGATAAAGCTCATGGAGCAGGGAGAGAGAGGACCTAGTAGCACTCAGTGAAGAGACGGGGCCAGGAGCTGAGTATCGACCCCTGCAACCATAATTAGGTGAGTACAATTAGGTGAGTACAATTAGGTGAGTACAATTAGGTGAGTACAGGGTGGAAAGAGACAGGATGTGCCAAAGATGGGACACAGCAACAAGGGGTTACAGTTGGAAGCTGAAGATTCAGATGAACCACATGGATGTTAGGAAGTATTTCTTCAGTCAAAGAGTTGAACATCAAAATGGTATAAAATACCGACAGGTTGGTAGGTAAGACACAAAGGCAACAGTTAGGCAACTTTATTCCGTGCACTACACAACAGTGTCTCCCACACTGTGCACTACTCAACAGTGTCTCCCACACTGTGCACTACACAACAGTGTCTCCCACACTGTGCACTACACAACAGTGTCTCCCACACTGTGCACTACACAACAGTGTCTCCCACACTGTGCACTACACAACAGTGTCTCCCACACTGTGCACTACACAACAGTGTCTCCCACACTGTGCACTACTCAACAGTGTCTCCCACACTGTGCACTACACAACAGTGTCTCCCACACTGTGCACTACACAACAGTGTCTC
The DNA here is from genome assembly GCF_038502225.1 of Cherax quadricarinatus. Classification (NCBI taxonomy): domain Eukaryota; kingdom Metazoa; phylum Arthropoda; class Malacostraca; order Decapoda; family Parastacidae; genus Cherax; species Cherax quadricarinatus. Next base: position 49,111 of record NW_027195839.1, read on the forward strand.
CCACACTGTGCACTACACAACAGTGTCTCCCACACTGTGCACTACACAACAGTGTCTCCCACACTGTGCACTACACAACAGTGTCTCCCACACTGTGCACTACACAACAGTGTCTCCCACACTGTGCACTACACAACAGTGTCTCCCACACTGTGCACTACACAACAGTGTCTCCCACACTGTGCACTACACAACAGTGTCTCCCACACTGTGCACTACACAACAGTGTCTCCCACACTGTGCACTACACAACAGTGTCTCCCACACTGTGCACTACACAACAGTGTCTCCCACACTGTGCACTACACAACAGTGTCTCCCACACTGTGCACTACACAACAGTGTCTCCCACACTGTGCACTACTCAACAGTGTCTCCCACACTGTGCACTACACAACAGTGTCTCCCACACTGTGCACTACTCAACAGTGTCTCCCACACTGTGCACTACACAACAGTGTCTCCCACACTGTGCACTACACAACAGTGTCTCCCCACTGTGCACTGTGTCTCCCACACTACTACAACAACAGTGTCCCCACCACACTCAACAACAGTGTCTCCCACACTGTGCACTACACAACAGTGTCTCCCACACTGTGCACTACACAACAGTGTCTCCCACACTGTGCACTACACAACAGTGTCTCCCACACTGTGCACTACACAACAGTGTCTCCCACATCTGTGTCTCCCACACTGTGCACTACACAACAGTGTCTCCCACACTGTGCACTACACAACAGTGTCTCCCACACTGTGCACTACACAACAGTGTCTCCCACACTGTGCACTACACAACAGTGTCTCCCACACTGTGCACTACACAACAGTGTCTCCCACACTGTGCACTACACAACAGTGTCTCCCACACTGTGCACTACACAACAGTGTCTCCCACACTGTGCACTACACAACAGTGTCTCCCACACTGTGCACTACACAACAGTGTCTCCCACACTGTGCACTACACAACAGTGTCTCCCACACTGTGCACTACACAACAGTGTCTCCCACACTGTGCACTACACAACAGTGTCTCCCACACTGTGCACTACACAACAGTGTCTCCCACACTGTGCACTACACAACAGTGTCTCCCACACTGTGCACTACACAACAGTGTCTCCCACACTGTGCACTACACAACAGTGTCTCCCACACTGTGCACTACACAACAGTGTCTCCCACACTGTGCACTACACACAACAGTGTCAGTGTCTCCCACACTGTGCACTACACAACAGTGTCTCCCACACTGTGCACTACACAACAGTGTCTCCCACACTGTGCACTACACAACAGTGTCTCCCACACTGTGCACTACACAGCACTACACAACAGTGTCTACTGTGCACTACACAACAGTGTCTCCCACACTGTGCACTACACAACAGTGTCTCCCACACTGTGCACTACACAACAGTGTCTCCCACACTGAGCACTACACAACAGTGTCTCCCACACTGTGCACTACACAACAGTGTCTCCCACACTGTGCACTACACAACAGTGTCTCCCACACTGTGCACTACACGACAGTGTCTCCACAAAAGGCACACAACAGTGTGCACTACACAACACTCCCGCACTGTGCACTACACAACAGTGTCTCCCACACTGTCAGTGTCTCCCACACTGTGCACTACACAACAGTGTCTCCCACACTGTGCACTACTCAACAGTGTCTCCCACACTGTGCACTACACAACAGTGTCTCCCACACTGTGCACTACACAACAGTGTCTCCCACACTGTGCACTACTCAACAGTGTCTCCCACACTGTGCACTACACAACAGTGTCTCCCACACTGTGCACTACACAACAGTGTCTCCCACACTGTGCACTACACAACAGTGTCTCCCCACTACTGTGCACTACACAACAGTGTCTCCCACACTGTGCACTACTCAACAGTGTCTCCCACACTGTGCACTACTCAACAGTGTCTCCCACACTGTGCACTACTCAACAGTGTCTCCCACACTGTGCACTACACAACAGTGTCTCCCACACTGTGCACTACTCAACAGTGTCTCCCACACTGTGCACTACACAACAGTGTCTCCCACACTGTGCACTACACAACAGTGTCTCCCACACTGTGCACTACACAACAGTGTCTCCCACACTGTGCACTACACAACAGTGTCTCCCACACTGTGCACTACACAACAGTGTCTCCCACACTGTGCACTACACAACAGTGTCTCCCACACTGTGCACTACTCAACAGTGTCTCCCACACTGTGCACTACACAACAGTGTCTCCCACACTGTGCACTACACAACAGTGTCTCCCACACTGTGCACTACACAACAGTGTCTCCCACACTGTGCACTACACAACAGTGTCTCCCACACTGTGCACTACACAACAGTGTCTCCCACACTGTGCACTACACAACAGTGTCTCCCACACTGTGCACTACACAACAGTGTCTCCCACACTGTGCACTACACAACAGTGTCCCCCACACTGTGCACTACACAACAGTGTCTCCCACACTGTGCACTACACAACAGTGTCTCCCACACTGTGCACTACACAACAGTGTCTCCCACACTGTGCACTACACAACAGTGTCTCCCACACTGTGCACTACACAACAGTGTCTCCCACACTGTGCACTACACAACAGTGTCTCCCACACTGTGCACTACACAACAGTGTCTCCCACACTGTGCACTACACAACAGTGTCTCCCACACTGTGCACTACACAACAGTGTCTCCCACACTGTGCACTACACAACAGTGTCTCCCACACTGTGCACTACACAACAGTGTCTCCCACACTGTGCACTACTCAACAGTGTCTCCCACACTGTGCACTACTCAACAGTGTCTCCCACACTGTGCACTACACAACAGTGTCTCCCACACTGTGCACTACACAACAGTGTCTCCCACACTGTGCACTACACAACAGTGTCTCCCACACTGTGCACTACACAACAGTGTCTCCCACACTGTGCACTACACAACAGTGTCTCCCACACTGTGCACTACACAACAGTGTCTCCCACACTGTGCACTACACAACAGTGTCTCCCACACTGTGCACTACACAACAGTGTCTCCCACACAGTGTCTCCCACACTGCACTACACAACAGTGTCTCCCACACTGTGCACTACTCAACAGTGTCTCCCACACTGTGCACTACACAACAGTGTCTCCCACACTGTGCACTACACAACAGTGTCTCCCACACTGTGCACTACACAACAGTGTCTCCCACACTGTGCACTACACAACAGTGTCTCCCACACTGTGCACTACACAACAGTATTTCACACACTGGTATTCATGTCTCTTGCATCAATCAACATTCCAAACACATTCTTTAACATCTCCCAGAATCCCTATTTTTTATATGTGCTTTCCTCAAATTAAAAATATTAATCGAAATAAACGTATCCATAATACACACCAAAAATCAGTAACTCTCAGGAAATAATCTCGACCATCATAATAGCCTCAATCTGACCACCCAAAAAATTTGACAGTCAATCCAGCAACCTGGTTCATTGTCTCATTGTTACTGTCTCCAGTACTGCTTTTTCTTTTTTTTTTTTTTGCAATGATTTCTTGCTTTAATTCACATTTGAATTCCTAGTACCATAAGTTTTGTTCTTTGCAAAAAGTATTTTGTATTTTAACTATTGTTAAATAGTGTTCGTCATAAATATATTTTATAACTCTAACACTGTGTGCAGCTTTGATCTGTTAGACTAGCACCGGCTGCAGCCTAAGTTAGACTACCACCGGCTGCAGCCTAAGTTAGACTAGCACCGGCTGCAGCCTAAGTTAGACTAGCACCGGCTGCAGCCTAAGTTAGACTAGCACCGGCTGCAGCCTAAGTTAGACTAACGTAGAGATAGCAGACTAATTATTTTGTTATTCTTGTGTGTTTACAGCGAAAAAATGCAGATAAATGTTTCAACCTGTTATGCAGACGTAACTTTTGTACAATACTTCAGTAGCTACAACAATCTTCATGTTTCCTCCAAACAAGACTTAAGTCACTATGGTTCAGTATCTATGGTAGTTTTATAGGTTTCCTTCCAGCGGGACTGAAGTCACTATGGTTCAGTATCTATGGTAGTTTTATAAGTTTCCTTCAGCGGGACTGAAGTCACTTTAGTTCAGTAGTTACGGAAGTTTCAGAGGTATTCTGAAAGTCATTATACGTTATTCGTTTAATAGATACATTAGTATTAAAGACATCTTGCCAACTAAGTTAGTCTCTGTTGTTACAATATCTTTAACAGATTCAACAGCATAATTATGTAACCTTCCTGTATTTAAAAGACCTTCATACTGAGATAAGTTTTAATGACAGAAAAATCATTGATCATCACAAACATAAAACAATAACTCACCCAAAAAAATACAAATTCGTGAGACCTGATTTAGTGACAAAGATAATTTTGTCAGAGCATCTTACAGGCTGTCCGACACGTCTCATTGTTAATGTCTCAGATAAACTTCCATTGATGAATATCATCTAATGTATAAGTACAGTGCTAGTCACGGCATTATGCCGGCCCTCCCCCACACACTTACCAAAATACAAAGATTATAATATATATGCACACTTTATGATTTTTTTACGTATAATAACGTCCCTCAGCCGTGTACGAAGACTCTCACACAAATTCTTGAGGATTTGGGGAGGTATATTATTCCATGCCTCATGTACAGCAGCCTCCAGCTGCGGGTTTGCCAAACCCGGCACGCCAACGACTCTGGTCTCGTCTCAAAAAAAAAGCGACATTTATCACGTATCCGTTCCAAGAAAAGCGGGGAAATAGTCCGTCAATTCGAAAGATCATTCCACCATTTTTCGTGAAATTGTGTAGATAACATTAATCAGGTGCTAGTTTACATGGTTTGATTTCAGTTTAAGGTTCATCGTGCAGTTCGTACTACTAACCACAACACCGGTTTTCCCTCTTATTTTCATATATACGGTTAATATATGTATATCACTATTATAAATTCTATTTGCATCCTGCCCTTTACAGATTGTACAGGATGACGACCACCGGCCAAGAAACAATGTTATTCAAATGAAGAAGAAATTAGAGATTTTGTGAATACTGGACTGAAAAAACTGTCATGATTAAGAAAGATAATAAAGTATTATGCATTTTCTGTTCTGAATCAGTTGTTTGTAGAACTTCTTCTGTGAAGACACATTTTGAAACTTAAGCAAGAAAACTGAGCAAGAACAAAGGGAATTGATTTCTCGTGAACTGAGCAAGACGAAAAACAGTCTGATACTTTGTGGAAATTTATGTCGGGTAGGCCTAGTTCCAACTTAGTCGCTGCTAACTTTGAGGTCACCAAAGTTATTGCTCAACATGGAAAGCCACTTAGTGATGTGTTAGAATGTGCTCCTTTCCTTTTTGACAATCTTTCAGAAAAGGAAAAGATTATTCAGCGCATTAAAGATTTGTCTGTTAACAAAGAATTTGGCTTCATGTAAGTTCTTTTCCGTGTTGATGACAGCACAGACATTACATCATCAGCTAGGATGACAGCACAGACATCATCAGCTAGAATGACAGCACAGACATTACATCATCAGCTAGGATGACAGCACAGACATTTCATCAGCTAGGACATTACATCATCAGCTAGGATGACAGCACAGACATTACATCATAGGATGACAGCACAGACATTACATCATCAGCTAGGATGACAGCACAGACATTACATCATCAGCTAGGATGACAGCACAGACATTACATCATCAGCTAGGATGACAGCACAGACATTACATCATCAGCTAGGATGACAGCACAGACATTACATCATCAGCTAGGCCAGTAATTTTTTCTCGATTTTGTAGCGATGACGAAATGTGCGGAAGAGATGATTAATCTTGTAACACTACCTGAGTGTACCACTGAGGTTGTAACACTACCTGAGTGTACCACTGAGGTTGTAACACTACCTGAGTGTACCACTGAGGTTGTAACACTACCTGAGTGTACCACTGAGGTTGTAACACTACCTGAGTGTACCACTGAGGTTGTAACACTACCTGAGTGTACCACTGAGGTTGTAACACTACCTGAGTGTACCACTGAGGTTGTAACACTACCTGAGTGTACCACTGAGGTTGTAACACTACCTGAGTGTACCACTGAGGTTGTAACACTACCTGAGTGTACCACTGAGGTTGTAACACTACCTGAGTGTACCACTGGGGTTGTAACACTACCTGAGTGTACCACTGGGGTTGTAACACTACCTGAGTGTACCACTGAGGTTGTAACACTACCTGAGTGTACCACTGAGGTTGTAACACTACCTGAGTGTACCACTGAGGTTGTAACACTACCTGAGCGTACCACTGAGGTTGTAACACTACCTGAGTGTACCACTGGTGTTGTAACACTACCTGAGTGTACCACTGGTGTTGTAACACTACCTGAGTGTACCACTGAGGTTGTAACACTACCTGAGCGTACCACTGGGGTTGTAACACTACCTGAGTGTACCACTGGGGTTGTGAGTGTACCACTGAGTGTACCACTGAGGTTGTACTACCTGAGTGTACCACTGAGGTTGTAACACTACCTGAGTGTACCACTGTACCACTGAGGTTGTAACACTACCTGAGTGTACCACTGGGTTGTAACACTACCTGAGTGTACCACTGAGGTTGTAACACTACCTGAGTGTACCACTGAGGTTGTAACACTACTGAGCGTACCACTGAGGTTGTACCACGGAGGATGTAACACTACCTGAGTGTACCACTGTGGTTGTAACACTACCTGAGCGTACCACTGTGGTTGTAACACTACCTGAGTGTACCACTGGTGTTGTAACACTACCTGAGTGTACCACTGAGGTTGTAACACTACCTGAGCGTACCACTGGAGTTGTAACACTACCTGGGGTTGTAACACAGTGTACCACTTCGGTTGTAACATTACCTGAGTGTACCACTGAGGTTGTAACACTACCTGAGTGTACCACTGAGGTTGTAACACTACCTGAGAGTACCACTGAGGTTGTAACACTACCTGAGTGTACCACTGAGGTTGTAACACTACCTGAGTGTACCACTGAGGTTGTAACACTACCTGAGTGTACCACTGGTGTTGTAACACTACCTGAGTGTACCACTGGTGTTGTAACACTACCAGAGTGTACCACTGGTGTTGTAACACTACCTGAGTGTACCACTGGTGTTGTAACACTACCTGAGTGTACCACTGTGGTTGTAACACTACCTGAGTGTACCACTGGTGTTGTAACACTACCTGAGTGTATCACTGGTGTTGTAACACTACCTGAGTGTACCACTGAGGTTGTAACACTACCTGAGTGTACCACTGAGGTTGTAACACTACCTGAGTGTACCACTGGTGTTGTAACACTACCTGAGTGTACCACTGGTGTTGTAACACTACCTGAGTGTACCACTGAGGTTGTAACACTACCTGAGGGTACCACTGCTGTTGTAACACTACCTGAGTGTACCACTGAGGTTGTAACACTACCTGATGGTACCACTGAGGTTGTAACACTACCTGAGCGTACCACTGAGGTTGTAACACTACCTGAGTTGTACCACTGAGGTTGTAACACTACCTGAGTGTACCACCACTACTGAGGTTGTAACACTACCTGAGTGTACCACTGAGGTTGTAACACTACCTGAGTTGTACCACTGAGGTTGTAACACTACTGAGTGTACCACTGGGGTTGTACTACCTGTACCACTACCTGAGGTACCACTGAGGTTGTAACACTACCTGAGTGTACCACTGAGGTTGTAACACTACCTGTACCACTGGGTTGTACCTACCTGAGTTGTACCACTGAGCGTACCACTGGGTTGTAACACTACCTGTACCACTGGGGTGTACCACTGAGGTTGTAACACTACCTGAGTGTACCACTGAGGTTGTAACACTACCTGAGTGTACCACTGTACCACTGGTTGTAACACTACCTGAGTGTACCACTGGGGTTGTAACACTACTACCTGAGTTGTACCACTGTACCACTGATGTTGTAACACTACCTGAGTGTACCACTGAGGTTGTAACACTACCTGAGTGTACCACTGAGGTTGTAACACTACCTGAGAGTACCACTGAGGTTGTAACACTACCTGAGTGTACCACTGAGGATGTACACTACCTGTACCACTGAGGTTGTAACACTACCTGAGTGTACCACTGAGGTTGTAACACTACCTGAGTGTACCACTGAGGTTGTAACACTACCTGAGTGTACCACTGAGGTTGTAACACTACCTGAGTGTACCACTGAGGTTGTAACACTACCTGAGTGTACCACTGAGGTTGTAACACTACCTGAGTGTACCACTGAGGTTGTAACACTACCTGAGTTGTACCACTGAGGTTGTAACACTACCTGAGTGTACCACTGAGGTTGTAACACTACCTGAGCGTACCACTGAGGTTGTAACACTACCTGAGTGTACCACTGAGGTTGTAACACTACCTGAGTGTACCACTGAGGTTGTAACACTACCTGAGCGTACCACTGGGGTTGTAACACTACCTGAGTGTACCACTGAGGTTGTAACACTACCTGAGCGTACCACTGAGGTTGTAACACTACCTGAGTGTACCACTGGGGTTGTAACACTACTGAGGTTGTAACACTACCTGAGTACCACTGAGGTTGTAACACTACCTGAGTGTACCACTGAGGTTGTAACACTACCTGAGCGTACCACTGAGGTTGTAACACTACCTGAGTGTACCACTGAGGTTGTAACACTACCTGAGTACCACTGAGGTTGTACACTGGGGTTGTAACACTACCTGAGTGTACCACTGAGGTTGTAACACTACCTGAGCGTACCACTGAGGTTGTAACACTACCTGAGTGTACCACTGGGGTTGTAACACTACCTGAGTGTACCACTGAGGTTGTAACACTACCTGAGCGTACCACTGAGGTTGTAACACTACCTGAGTGTACCACTGAGGTTGTAACACTACCTGAGTGTACCACTGAGGTTGTAACACTACCTGAGTGTACCACTGAGGTTGTAACACTACCTGAGTGTACCACTGAGGTTGTAACACTACCTGAGCGTACCACTGAGGTTGTAACACTACCTGAGTGTACCACTGAGGTTGTAACACTACCTGAGTGTACCACTGAGGTTGTAACACTACCTGAGCGTACCACTGGGTTGTAACACTACCTGAGTGTACCACTGAGGTTGTAACACTACTGAGCGTACCACTGAGGTTGTAACACTACCTGAGTGTACCACTGAGGTTGTAACACTACCTGAGTGTACCACTGAGGTTGTAACACTACCTGAGCGTACCACTGGGTTGTAACACTACCTGAGTGTACCACTGGGGTTGTAACACTACGTGAGTGTACCACTGAGGTTGTAACACTACCTGAGCGTACCACTGAGGTTGTAACACTACCTGAGCGCACCACTGAGGTTGTAACACTACCTGAGTGTACCACTGAGGTTGTAACACTACCTGAGTACCACTGGGTTGTACACACTGTACCACTTGGGTTGTAACACTACCTGAGCGTACCACTGAGGTTGTAACACTACCTGAGAGTACCACTGAGGTTGTAACACTACCTGAGAGTACCACTGAGGTTGTAACACTACCTGAGTGTACCACTGGGGTTGTAACACTACCTGAGTGTACCACTGAGGTTGTAACACTACCTGAGTGTACCACTGAGGTTGTAACACTACCTGAGCGTACCACTGAGGTTGTAACACTACCTGAGTGTACCACTGAGGTTGTAACACTACCTGAGTGTACCACTGAGGTTGTAACACTACCTGTACCACTGAGGTTGTAACACTACCTGAGCGTACCACTGAGGTTGTAACACTACCTGAGTGTACCACTGAGGTTGTAACACTACCTGAGTGTACCACTGAGGTTGTAACACTACCTGAGTGTACCACTGAGGTTGTAACACTACCTGAGTGTACCACTGAGGTTGTAACACTACCTGAGTGTACCACTGAGGTTGTAACACTACCTGAGCGTACCACTGAGGTTGTAACACTACCTGAGTGTACCACTGAGGTTGTACCTGAGTGTACCACTGAGGTTGTAACACTACCTGAGCGTACCACTGAGGTTGTAACACTACCTGAGCGTACCACTGAGGTTGTAACACTACCTGAGCGTACCACTGAGGTTGTAACACTACCTGAGTACCACTGAGGTTGTACCACTGAGGTTGTAACACTACTGAGGTTGTACCACTGAGGTTGTAACACTACCTGAGTGTACCACTGAGGTTGTAACACTACCTGAGCGTACCACTGAGGTTGTAACACTACCTGAGCGTACCACTGAGGTTGTAACACTACCTGAGTGTACCACTGAGGTTGTAACACTACCTGAGTGTACCACTGAGGTTGTAACACTACCTGAGTGTACCACTGAGGTTGTAACACTACCTGAGTGTACCACTGAGGTTGTAACACTACCTGAGTGTACCACTGAGGTTGTAACACTACCTGAGCGTACCACTGAGGTTGTAACACTACCTGTACCACTGGGGTTGTAACACTACCTGAGGTTGTACACACCTGAGCGTACCACTGGGTTGTAACACTACCTGAGCGTACCACTGAGGTTGTAACACTACCTGAGTGTACCACTGAGGTTGTAACACTACCTGAGTGTACCACTGAGGTTGTAACACTACCTGAGTGTACCACTGAGGTTGTAACACTACCTGAGTGTACCACTGAGGTTGTAACACTACCTGAGTGTACCACTGAGGTTGTAACACTACCTGAGCGTACCACTGAGGTTGTAACACTACCTGAGCGTACCACTGAGGTTGTAACACTACCTGAGTGTACCACTGAGGTTGTAACACTACCTGAGTGTACCACTGAGGTTGTAACACTACCTGAGCGTACCACTGAGGTTGTAACACTACCTGAGCGTACCACTGAGGTTGTAACACTACCTGAGTTGTACCACTGAGGTTGTAACACTACCTGAGCGTACCACTGAGGTTGTAACACTACCTGAGTGTACCACTGAGGTTGTAACACTACCTGAGTGTACCACTGAGGTTGTAACACGTTACAACAGATGGTGCACCCAGCATGATTGGTAAGGTTACAACAGATGGTGCACCAGCATGATTGGTAAGGTTACAACAGATGGTGCACCAGCATGATTGGTAAGGTTACAACAGATGGTGCACCAGCATGATTGGTAAGGTTACAACAGATGGTGCACCAGCATGATTGGTAAGGTTACAACAGATGGTGCACCCAGCATGATTGGTAAGGTTACAACAGATGGTGCACCAGCATGATTGGTAAGGTTACAACAGATGGTGCACCAGCATGATTGGTAAGGTTACAACAGATGGTGCACCAGCATGATTGGTAAGGTTACAACAGATGGTGCACCAGCATGATTGGTAAGGTTACAACAGATGGTGCACCAGCATGATTGGTAAGGTTACAACAGATGGTGCACCAGCATGATTGGTAAGGTTACAACAGATGGTGCACCAGCATGATTGGTAAGGTTACAACAGATGGTGCACCAGCATGATTGGTAAGGTTACAACAGATGGTGCACCAGCATGATTGGTAAGGTTACAACAGATGGTGCACCAGCATGATTGGTAAGGTTACAACAGATGGTGCACCAGCATGATTGGTAAGGTTACAACAGATGGTGCACCAGCATGATTGGTAAGGTTACAACAGATGGTGCACCAGCATGATTGGTCAGGCATGATTGTAAGGTTACAACAGATGGTGCACCAGCATGATTGGTAAGGTTACAACAGATGGTGCACCAGCATGATTGGTAAGGTTACAACAGATGGTGCACCAGCATGATTGGTAAGGTTACAACAGATGGTGCACCAGCATGATTGGTAAGGTTACAACAGATGGTGCACCAGCATGATTGGTAAGGTTACAACAGATGGTGCACCAGCATGATTGGTAAGGTTACAACAGATGGTGCACCAGCATGATTGGTAAGGTTACAACAGATGGTGCACCAGCATGATTGGTAAGGTTACAACAGATGGTGCACCAGCATGATTGGTAAGGTTACAACAGATGGTGCACCAGCATGATTGGTAAGGTTACAACAGATGGTGCACCAGCATGATTGGTAAGGTTACAACAGATGGTGCACCAGCATGATTGGTAAGGTTACAACAGATGGTGCACCAGCATGATTGGTAAGGTTACAACAGATGGTGCACCAGCATGATTGGTAAGGTTACAACAGATGGTGCACCCAGCATGATTGGTAAGGTTACAACAGATGGTGCACCAGCATGATTGGTAAGGTTACAACAGATGGTGCACCAGCATGATTGGTAAGGTTACAACAGATGGTGCACCAGCATGATTGGTAAGGTTACAACAGATGGTGCACCAGCATGATTGGTAAGGTTACAACAGATGGTGCACCAGCATGATTGGTAAGGTTACAACAGATGGTGCACCAGCATGATTGGTAAGGTTACAACAGATGGTGCACCAGCATGATTGGTAAGGTTACAACAGATGGTGCACCAGCATGATTGGTAAGGTTACAACAGATGGTGCACCAGCATGATTGGTAAGGTTACAACAGATGGTGCACCAGCATGATTGGTAAGGTTACAACAGATGGTGCACCAGCATGATTGGTAAGGTTACAACAGATGGTGCACCAGCATGATTGGTAAGGTTACAACAGATGGTGCACCAGCATGATTGGTAAGGTTACAACAGATGGTGCACCAGCATGATTGGTAAGGTTACAACAGATGGTGCACCAGCATGATTGGTAAGGTTACAACAGATGGTGCACAACAGATGGTGCAGCATGATTGGTAAGGTTACAACAGATGGTGCACCAGCATGATTGGTAAGGTTACAACAGATGGTGCACCAGCATGATTGGTAAGGTTACAACAGATGGTGCACCAGCATGATTGGTAAGGTTACAACAGATGGTGCACCAGCATGATTGGTAAGGTTACAACAGATGGTGCACCAGCATGATTGGTAAGGTTACAACAGATGGTGCACCAGCATGATTGGTAAGGTTACAACAGATGGTGCACCAGCATGATTGGTAAGGTTACAACAGATGGTGCACCAGCATGATTGGTAAGGTTACAACAGATGGTGCACCAGCATGATTGGTAAGGTTACAACAGATGGTGCACCAGCATGATTGGTAAGGTTACAACAGATGGTGCACCAGCATGATTGGTAAGGTTACAACAGATGGTGCACCAGCATGATTGGTAAGGTTACAACAGATGGTGCACCAGCATGATTGGTAAGGTTACAACAGATGGTGCACCAGCATGATTGGTAAGGTTACAACAGATGGTGCACCAGCATGATTGGTAAGGTTACAACAGATGGTGCACCAGCATGATTGGTAAGGTTACAACAGATGGTGCACCAGCATGATTGGTAAGGTTACAACAGATGGTGCACCAACAGAGCATGATTGGTAAGGTTACAACAGATGGTGCACCAGCATGATTGGTAAGGTTACAACAGATGGTGCACCAGCATGATTGGTAAGGTTACAACAGATGGTGCACCAGCATGATTGGTAAGGTTACAACAGATGGTGCACCAGCATGATTGGTAAGGTTACAACAGATGGTGCACCAGCATGATTGGTAAGGTTACAACAGATGGTGCACCAGCATGATTGGTAAGGTTACAACAGATGGTGCACCAGCATGATTGGTAAGGTTACAACAGATGGTGCACCAGCATGATTGGTAAGGTTACAACAGATGGTGCACCAGCATGATTGGTAAGGTTACAACAGATGGTGCACCAGCATGATTGGTAAGGTTACAACAGATGGTGCACCAGCATGATTGGTAAGGTTACAACAGATGGTGCACCAGCATGATTGGTAAGGTTACAACAGATGGTGCACCAGCATGATTGGTAAGGTTACAACAGATGGTGCACCAGCATGATTGGTAAGGTTACAACAGATGGTGCACCAGCATGATTGGTAAGGTTACAACAGATGGTGCACCAGCATGATTGGTAAGGTTACAACAGATGGTGCACCAGCATGATTGGTAAGGTTACAACAGATGGTGCACCAGCATGATTGGTAAGGTTACAACAGATGGTGCACCAGCATGATTGGTAAGGTTACAACAGATGGTGCACCAGCATGATTGGTAAGGTTACAACAGATGGTGCACCAGCATGATTGGTAAGGTTACAACAGATGGTGCACCAGCATGATTGGTAAGGTTACAACAGATGGTGCACCAGCATGATTGGTAAGGTTACAACAGATGGTGCACCAGCATGATTGGTAAGGTTACAACAGATGGTGCACCAGCATGATTGGTAAGGTTACAACAGATGGTGCACCAGCATGATTGGTAAGGTTACAACAGATGGTGCACCAGCATGATTGGTAAGGTTACAACAGATGGTGCACCAGCATGATTGGTAAGGTTACAACAGATGGTGCACCAGCATGATTGGTAAGGTTACAACAGATGGTGCACCAGCATGATTGGTAAGGTTACAACAGATGGTGCACCAGCATGATTGGTAAGGTTACAACAGATGGTGCACCAGCATGATTGGTAAGGTTACAACAGATGGTGCACCAGCATGATTGGTAAGGTTACAACAGATGGTGCACCAGCATGATTGGTAAGGTTACAACAGATGGTGCACCAGCATGATTGGTAAGGTTACAACAGATGGTGCACCAGCATGATTGGTAAGGTTACAACAGATGGTGCACCAGCATGATTGGTAAGGTTACAACAGATGGTGCACCAGCATGATTGGTAAGGTTACAACAGATGGTGCACCAGCATGATTGGTAAGGTTACAACAGATGGTGCACCAGCATGATTGGTAAGGTTACAACAGATGGTGCACCAGCATGATTGGTAAGGTTACAACAGATGGTGCACCAGCATGATTGGTAAGGTTACAACAGATGGTGCACCAGCATGATTGGTAAGGTTACAACAGATGGTGCACAGCATGGTGCACCAGCATGATTGGTAAGGTTACAACAGATGGTGCACAGATGGTGCACCAGCATGATTGGTAAGGTTACAACAGATGGTGCACCAGCATGATTGGTAAGGTTACAACAGATGGTGCACCAGCATGATTGGTAAGGTTACAACAGATGGTGCACCAGCATGATTGGTAAGGTTACAACAGATGGTGCACCAGCATGATTGGTAAGGTTACAACAGATGGTGCACCAGCATGATTGGTAAGGTTACAACAGATGGTGCACCAGCATGATTGGTAAGGTTACAACAGATGGTGCACCAGCATGATTGGTAAGGTTACAACAGATGGTGCACCAGCATGATTGGTAAGGTTACAACAGATGGTGCACCAGCATGATTGGTAAGGTTACAACAGATGGTGCACCAGCATGATTGGTAAGGTTACAACAGATGGTGCACCAGCATGATTGGTAAGGTTACAACAGATGGTGCACCAAGCATGATTGGTAAGGTTACAACAGATGGTGCACCAGCATGATTGGTAAGGTTACAACAGATGGTGCACCAGCATGATTGGTAAGGTTACAACAGATGGTGCACCAGCATGATTGGTAAGGTTACAACAGATGGTGCACCAGCATGATTGGTAAGGTTACAACAGATGGTGCACCAGCATGATTGGTAAGGTTACAACAGATGGTGCAACATGATGGTGCACAGATGGTGCACCAGCATGATTGGTAAGGTTACAACAGATGGTGCACCAGCATGATTGGTAAGGTTACAACAGATGGTGCACCAGCATGATTGGTAAGGTTACAACAGATGGTGCACCAGCATGATTGGTAAGGTTACAACAGATGGTGCACCAGCATGATTGGTAAGGTTACAACAGATGGTGCACCAGCATGATTGGTAAGGTTACAACAGATGGTGCACCAGCATGATTGGTAAGGTTACAACAGATGGTGCACCAGCATGATTGGTAAGGTTACAACAGATGGTGCACCCAGCATGATTGGTAAGGTTACAACAGATGGTGCACCAGCATGATTGGTAAGGTTACAACAGATGGTGCACCAGCATGATTGGTAAGGTTACAACAGATGGTGCACCAGCATGATTGGTAAGGTTACAACAGATGGTGCACCAGCATGATTGGTAAGGTTACAACAGATGGTGCACCAGCATGATTGGTAAGGTTACAACAGATGGTGCACCAGCATGATTGGTAAGGTTACAACAGATGGTGCACCAGCATGATTGGTAAGGTTACAACAGATGGTGCACCAGCATGATTGGTAAGGTTACAACAGATGGTGCACCAGCATGATTGGTAAGGTTACAACAGATGGTGCACCAGCATGATTGGTAAGGTTAACAGAACTTGAAGACACTGCAAAATTCATTAAGTTTTCGGAGAGTATAGAACTTGGTGAACTAAACTTGCAGATGTTTCCATGGATAGATATGGATGATTTTGAAATGCAGTTGGATGAATTTCAAAGTAGCTCAATTTGGAGACAGAAATTTGTTGACTTTTGAGTTAACTTTGGAAATATTGAAAAGGAGCGATTAGAGTCGGGAGTAACAGAGAGAAATGCGGAAAACCAGGTATTAAGCACTTGCAATACTATTCCACAAAATTTTGTCTGTCTGAAAAACCTTGCAACTACATTACTGTCAGTTTTTTCATCTACTTATTCTTGTGAATCATTGTTTTCAGTGATGAACTTTGTTAAGTCTGGTAACAGGAGCAGACCTTACTGATGAAACTAGTGGTGTATGCATATCTCTTAAGGTTACAAAATATAGTGCCTAATATACATTATCTGATATACATTAGTCTGGTAAGTGACCTTACTGATGAAATATATATCTCGAGTCTTAGTGATGAACTTTGTTAAGTCTGGTAATAAGAGTGACCTTACTGATGAAATATATATCTCGAGTCTCACTGATGATACATGAATAAAAGTTCCACAGTTTTTCTCTCAAGTTTTGATTTGATGTTTTCTGCTAAAATGGTAAATATTTACTTCTGTTTAATATATGTTGCAAATATTGCAAACCAAGCAATACAAGATGCAAAACTCCCCCCCCCCCTGGTTGTTTTCCATAATATGTATTTTTGTTGGTAAAATAATTATATTGTAGTTTCTCTCCGATTTTTATGTAACATTCTTAAGGGATTAAAAATCAATAAAAGGGTATTTTTAATTTTATATCATTTTGTTGTGTTTTAGTCAAGTAAAACAATTATGTCATTGAGAATTGTAATGTATTGGAAAAATATAAAATCCTAATTGATCTAATAAATAATTAAAATTATTGTTTACTCTTTTACTGATGTTAAAAATAGCGTTTATAAATTTTGTGGATGTATATGGCAGCTAGAAATACATTTAAAGGCTGTTAAAAATTATCCACACTATCAACAGGGAAGAGCGACTTTTAACTAAAAAATCCGTCACAATATTTTCCATTCATTCAACATCATGGTTTACAAAATCATTCTTACAATATTCTCTGATTTTACTAATACTGTGTGATTTTTTATTTGAAAATTTTGTTATATGTTCCCATAAACTTTACTTAGCACGTGAGAAGATTTTGTATCAAATATTTGGCCGAATTTGGCACACACACTTAAAAAGGTGGCCCACCCCTGGCATAGAGGCTCTCAACACGGGAGGAACGAAAAGAAAGTTTAAAAAGTGTTGCTGGAGTGGCCACAGAATATATTTGGTCGCCATAGTGTAGTCTCGATGACAACAGGGATGGATGAAGTCGAAGGAGAGTTTGACCATCAGCTTCCCACGAAAGATGAGCGAGGGTTGTAAAGAGGTTCAGCCAGCTGTGACAAGTTGCTCTATGTGAAATAATGTGAGGTTTCCAGGACTCAAACAGAAGACCGAGAAATTGGACCGAATCGCGTTCAGGGATACGGGACTCATACAGGTATAGCGGAGTATTAGAGACAATAGAACGTCTAGTAAAAATAATCTGGTGCCTCATTGGAAGACACTGTCGATATCATTCTGGTGAGAGGCTGCTACTAGGTGGCAGTTAGCGCCTGCACAAGTTATAGCAAACTTATCAACATAAAGTGATGACCAAATATTAGATGGTAGAACAGAGGCCAGATCATTAATAGCTAGTAGAAAAACAGTGGTGAAAGTAAAACGTTAAATACAGACAAAGACAAAGTGTACACGAGTTAGCTTTCCTCTCTGACATATTATAAGATATTTAGGGGAAAAAATCAAAGGAATGGAGGAAAAAAAACGGAGAAATGTAAGAAAAAGCTATGGAAGGACGAGTGATGAATTTGTAAATTGGATCTGAGAAGAATTAAGACTCCGACGGTCGATCTCAAGATTCGCAACTCTAGCAACATAAGTCATATTAAATTATAATTTTTATTGTAAGCACTAGAAAAGCATCTCCATTCTTTTCTAAAGTAAATTCTATCATACACATTGCCTGCACATACTGTTTAATTTGTTTAAAAAATATTTTACAATTCTCTTCGTATGTCCGGTTGTTTAGAACTTTATTAGAGGAAAAATGTGACATTCCAGCTTTTCTTCTTAAACGAAAATATGATTAAAAAAAACATTCAAAAATAATTGTCATATTTTTTGTAAAATTTTCAGTAGCTACGATAGTTTCAAAATTTATGAAGGGTTTTAAAGGTCACTTTCCTAAAGGACTGGAGTTATTTTGGATACAGCAACTATCAAAAATATTTAATACAATATTTAAAAGAAAACACTAGTGAGAGATCTAAGAATGTGGAAGCAAGATAGTCACATGCACTGGCTGCTCTTTACCTTATGAATGGTAAAAAGAAACCAGAAATAATAATATGATTAACAAAGTCTCTCTCTCTCTCTCTCTCTCTCTCTCTCTCTCTCTCTCTCTCTCTCTCTTAGTATCTTTAACATCTTCATTTATCTCGACATCTCTTTATTTATGCTCAAGAAAAATCTCTTCATCTTCTCAGGAAGCATCTAAAAGTTACGTTCACATTCACTCTATATTCATTTCACTGGCTGCTCTTTATCTGCTCTAATTTACCTAAATCAGCTGTTATGTCACTCTGTGGTAGTCTGTCCCTCTATGGTAGTCTGTCACTCTGTGGTAGTCTGTCCCTCTATGGTAGTCTGTCACTCTGTGCTAGCCTGTCACTCTTTGGTAATCTGTCACTCTGTGGTAGTCTGTCCCTCTATGGTAGTCTGTCACTCTGTGGTAGTCTGTCACTCTGTGGTAGTCTGTCACTCTGTGGTAGTCTGTCACTCTGTGGTAGTCTGTCACTCTGTGGTAGTCTGTCACTCTGTGGTAGTCTGTCACTCTGTGGTAGTCTGTCACTCTGTCGTAGTCTGTCACTCTGTGGTAGTCTGTCACTCTGTCGTAGTCTGTCACTCTGTGGTAGTCTGTCACTCTGTCGTAGTCTGTCACTCTGTGGTAGTCACATCACAGCACCGTATCATCCTTTGCGGATGATACTAGGATCTGCATGAGGCTGTCATCTGCTGAGGACGCGGTTAACCTCCAAGAAGATATAAACAAAGTTTTCCAGTGGGCAACGGTAAACAATATGATGTTCAATGAGGACAAATTCCAACTACTCCGTTATGGAAAACTGGAGGAGATAATAACTAGAACAGAGTATACTACAGACTCTGGCCATACAATAGAGCGGAAAAATAATGTAAGGGACCTGGGAGTAGTAATGTCTGAGGATCTCACTTTCAAGGATCGCAACAGTGCCACGATCGCACGTGCAAAGAAAATGATAGGATGGATAATGAGAACGTTCAAAACGAGAGATGCCAAGCCAATGATGATCCTTTTCAAATCACTTGTTCTCTCTAGGCTGGAATACTGCTGTACATTAACATCTCCATTCAAAGCAGGTGAAATCGCAGATCTAGAGAGTGTACAGAGATCCTTTACTGCACGTATAAGTTCTGTCAAGCACCTTAACTACTGGGAACGCTTGGAAGCACTTGACTTGTCCTCGTTGGAACGCAGGAGGGAGAGATATATCATAATCTACACTTGTAAAATCTTGGAAGGAATGGTCCCAAATCTGCACACAGAAATCACTCCCTACGAAAGTAAAAGACTGGGCAGGCGATGCAAAATGCCCCCAATAAAAAGTAGGGGCGCCATTGGTACACTAAGGGAAAACACCATAAGTGTCCGGGGCCCAAGACTGTTCAACAGCCTCCCATCAAGCATTAGGGGAATTGCCAATAAACCCCTGGCTGCCTTCAAGAGAGAGCTGGACAGATACCTAAAGTCAGTGCCGGATCAGCCGGGCTGTGGCTCGTACGTTGGACTGCGTGCGGCCAGCAGTAACAGCCTAGTTGATCAGGCCCTGATCCATCGGGAGGTCTGGTCATGGACCGGGCCGCGGGGGCGTTGATCCCCGGAATAACCTCCAGGTAACCTCCAGGTAGTCTGTCACTCTGTGGTAGTCTCTCTGTGGTAGTCTCTCACTCTGTGGTAGTCTCTCACTCTGTGGTAGTCTCTCTGCGGTAGTCTCTCTCTCTGTTAACTACTCAATAATCCTGTTATGTCCCTTATTCTGCTATTACCTCACTGAACGGAATTGTATATGCACGGGTCGAGACCTTATCATATGTACTTCTGAAACTGTTATGAGTTTACCTCCACTACTGTAGTCTCCTCTAAATCAGCTTGAGATTAAAAAAATGCTTTCTTACATCAGTACGTTTTCCCATACGTTTTCGGGAAAAATTAGTAACCATTATTATTATTAAATTGCGAGAAAAGTCAGCGCCAGAGTCAGTTATCCCTGAGTTACCAGACCCTTGCCAGGTGGA
>NW_027195839.1:75000-105000 GCF_038502225.1 Cherax quadricarinatus
CACATAGTCTGGAGAGTAATGTTTCTCACCACAGTGACTGCGGTACCACACATAGTCTGGAGAGTAATGTTTCTCACCACAGTGACTGCGGTACCACACATAGTCTGGAGAGTAATGCTTCTCACCACAGTGACTGCGGTACCACACATAGTCTGGAGAGTAATGCTTCTCACCACAGTGACTGCGGTACCACACATAGTCGTACCACACATAGTCTGGAGAGTAATGCTTCTCACCACAGTGACTGCGGTACCACACATAGTCTGGAGAGTAATGCTTCTCACCACAGTGACTGCGGTACCACACATAGTCTGGAGAGTAATGCTTCTCACCACAGTGACTGCGGTACCACACATAGTCTGGAGAGTAATGTTTCTCACCACAGTGACTGCGGTACCACACATAGTCTGGAGAGTAATGCTTCTCACCACAGTGACTGCGGTACCACACATAGTCTGGAGAGTAATGCTTCTCACCACAGTGACTGCGGTACCACACATAGTCTGGAGAGTAATGCTTCTCACCACAGTGACTGCGGTACCACACATAGTCTGGAGAGTAATGCTTCTCACCACAGTGACTGCGGTACCACACATAGTCTGGAGAGTAAGTCTGGAGAGCAATGCTTCTCACCACAGTGCCTCGCAACTCCGAGGAGAGTCCACGAACAATTTGAGGGGTGATGAGACCTGAGGAGCATCGCCACGCTAGTCGGATCAATCCTCAACCCAGGAAGATTAGTACCCAGAACATGTGACGTATATAAAAAATTTTAGAGGTAGACATACAGTGCAGAAATATTCTATCCTCTCAGTAAATGAGAGGCATTTGGGGATGTTCTTACATGTATATAGCGTGTCACTCAGAATTCATCCAATTGTAGTTATTAAGAACCTGAGGCAAAACATATCAGGTGAAGATCAAAATGGTCAGTATGTAATTCCCCAGATAGGGAGCCAAGGCCGCGTCACCACTCTTGGAAAAGACCCGGGCCGAGAGAATACCGGCGAATAAAAATAAACTGAGATTGTAAGTGAAGAGAAAATTTCAGAAGTCTTTGATCGATAAGTGGACGCAATATTAGAAAAATTTAAGACAAAATTACAAGATAGGGAAGGATCGGGGTGGATTATAGATCATATTGAATAATTGAGTTCAGAGTACAACTCGAGTCATATATGGATTACCCGAAGAAGTTGAGAGGTAGACAATATATTTTCGATCCAGAGATAGATGATGGGTTGTGTGTACTGCGCGCTGTTTCCACATATAATTGTCACAAAATGGACAAGAATTTGTGTGATATATCCAAGCTTGTGAATAGTTGGGGAGGATGTCTTCACCATGCAAAAACTTCTATAGATGAATTTTCCATTACTGGTGACAAGTTAGCATTATTGGAAAAGAAAAATAAGGTTTCATTATATGTTTATCAGCTTAGACAGGGTAAGGCTGGGATTTATGTGGCCAGGTGCCATAAGGGTAATAAGGAATTTAGGAATAATATCATGTGCAAATTATTGATGATTAAGATTTTTGATGGGTACTTCAGAACGATAATGAATAAACAAGGTTATGTTAAGAAATACTGTCATAGTTGTTTAATGAAGTTACATACACAGGAGGAGTTAGTTATAAACGAAGATGGATGTAAGATCAACCAAACCCTCGTATTCCCTCCACAAGAATCAACTCTCCATTTTAAAAATTATAGTTATGCTCATTCTAGCTAAAATATATGTATATGAGTTTATGATTTTGAAAGTTCTCTTGATCGTACATCCCCGGCAGTCAAAATTGAAACACGACATATAGTCATTGCTTATTGTTACGTAATATTTGATCGGGTAGGAACTGTGATTTCTGTTAAAGGTTACGAGGGGGAGGACACTGCCGCCACTTTGTTGTAAATGTCAATGAAAAATGAGGTGGGATAAAGAGCAGAAGGTATTATGATATCGATATGAATGGGAAAGATGAAGTGCGATTTGATTCGCAAAACACGTGTGAATTATGCTGTGTAACCTTCCTAGATGCAAAATCCAAGTATCGCCACCATGATCACAGGACACAATTCAGTAATTGCATCGGAGCATATTGTGTTCCTTGCAATCTGCAATGTAAAGATAAGAGAGATAGGCTATAAATGTTTAGTCATAACATGTCCTATGATTTAGAGGTAATTTTAAAAGACTTGACACTGAATAAATATGAAATTGAGGATCATTCGAAACAAACACTTAAATTCTTAAGAGTAGACATTAGTTGTGTTAGATTGCAGGATTCTATGAGTTTGTTAAATGTAACTCTTTCCAGTTTAGCAGAACAGCATATCAAGGCAGGTATACGGAAATCATTCTCAAGGATGCACCTAAGGAAGTGATACTCTTATTATGCAAAGGAAAACAGGTGCTGTGTTATGACTATATTGACAGTTTAAAAAAATTCCGGGAAACAAAGTTGCCAAGAGGAAATTTTTAATTCATTGAGAAACAGTCACATTAGCCAGGAAGATTATGACCATGTTGTGAAAGTTGTCCATTTGGGGGAAATACAAGACTTTACGTGATTACTTGATGTTGTTTCTCAAGACAGATGTGGGATTGTTAGCTGATATCTTCATGGAGTGGCGTAAAACACTTAAAGATATTTATAATTTAGACGTTAGTAATTATATCAGTTTACCCTCTTTCATTATGGATGTTGTGTTGTTAAAAACAAAAGTAAAATTAGATATGTTACATTCCCATGAATTATATCATCTGATCTCAAAGGGAGACTCAAACAATATACCAAGACTGATAAATTCTTAATTAACCCCAGTTTTGATAGAGTGGGATGGGTACTCATATTGTATATCATGACTTTAATTCATTGTATACCAGTGTTATGGTTGAAGCTCTACCGCACAATGGTACAAGAAAATTATCGAATGAAGAAAAGATTTGATTCCTTGATTTGTGTTTAACTAACGTATCATGTGAGGGGGATAAAGGTTATTATTGTATTGAATGTGACACCAAACCAGTGAATCCTGAGATAGCTAGACGTACAGTGAACTTCCCTTGATATTATCACACATGAATATATCAGAAGACATGTTATCTCCTTATTCTGAGTCTGTTTTGAAAAATGAAAGTAGAAAGATACCCAAATTTAATACGAAATTAGTGGCTGCCCATCTTCCACAGAAACATTATCTAGTGAGGTTGGAATTACTTCATCTTTTAATGGTTCTTGGGTTGGAGACAGAAAAGGTTCATGCAGTATATGAATATAATCAGGCAAAAACATTAGAGCCCTTCATTAGAACTAATATTGAACAACAAACTGCTACACAATGCTCCATCAAGATTAAGCTGACTAACAATGTCATTTACGGTAAATAATTACTTAATATCACAAAATATGGTGAGACTTATAAATATATAAAGGATGAGAAAACAATTACTAGAGCTGTCAGTGACCCTTTTTAAAAAATATTAAGTATTTGATCCAAGACAAAGGGATTTGCATATTCACCAAACCGAAATTAACTGGTAATCAACCTGTTTATTTCGTATTATTATTATTGTATTATTTTTGGTATAAAGTCTTAAAATAGCATTATGGAGATATAAGACTATTGTACAGTGATACCGATTCCTCGAATTGAACAATAAACTGTTGGTAGAATATATGAACTTTCAAATTTGAGTCATGATCATCCATTATATGATAACAGTAGGAAAGGTGAGTTAGGCGAATTGAAATCTAAAATGAGTTATAATATTAATGAGTTGGTTGCTCTAAAAGCAAAAATGTATTCTGTGAAGATCACTGGAAGAACAAGTAATGTCAGTAGGGACATTTCAGGCCATTGTTAACTCATGGTGGTATAAAAATGTTTCCGGAAAAGTTTATAAAGAACTATTGAAGTGTAAGTCTATTAGTAATGTCACAGGAGAGATATGTAAAGATAAAAAAGAAAGGATTGTCGGCCTTTGATGATAAAAGGTATCACTTGAACACCAAACATTCCTTGGCTTATGGACACCCTGATGGACACCCTGATGGACACCCTGATGGACACCCTGATGGACACCCTGATGGACACCCTGATGGACACCCTGATGGACACCCTGATGGACACCCTGATATTCCAGCATCTAAACACAGGAGACTAAATAATTCCTCGCTGTGTTGTACATAAACTGTTGTGATAAAGTTGTAAAAATCTTTTTGATGTATTATGTAATGTATTATGTAATGTATTATGTATCTTTTTGATGTAAAAATGTGTACTAGAGAAAATGTTTCTTTTTGATGTATTATGTATCTTTTGTATTGAAATATGTAACAAATAAAAATTTGTGAAATTAATATGTGTATTCATTTACCACTTTTATTACCACTTATTTGCATGACCTCTGTATTGAATCATCTATACCTTAATAACTCTAAACATGTGTAACTCCAGAGTACTAAAAACACATAGGTGTTTAGCGCAAAATATGTTATCCAAAGTTAACAAGCAATTTGGTGGTAAAGTATACCAGGGTATTACCTCTAAAAATTGGATCCCAGAGCTGTATTATGACATGTTGATGTTTACCGTTTGAAATCAAACCATTTAGTTTGATTTCAAACCAAGGCTTTGGAATGTTTACCGTAGCGCGACATATAGGTGTTTACCAGAAGTACGAATATTTACTTATATACGAATTCGAAAATCGAGGTAAAATTCAAACTAAGATATCTGCCCGAGGGTAGAGGAGATATCTTAGTTTGAAAAATTGGGATAGACCAAAAATTAAAAAAAAAAAAATTGAAAAAATTGGCAACACTCGAAAAAATTAAAAATTTGGAAAATTTGGCAGCACCTTCGAAGGAAATTTTGGCAACACTCCCGAGAAATTTGGAAACCCACCATGGAATATGCCCTTAGGGGGTAGCGAGCGGGGTCACGTGGAGGAAAATAAAAAAATGGGGAAAGGGTGGCCGAGGGAGGCGAAAGGGAGTTCTCAAAAAGGAGGGGGCAGAGCCCCCATTCAAAAAAAATTCCTTGCTCTGGCAATTTCCATACTACACCTTTTTTTTTTTGAAAGCTTGCAATATATACTTAGTGTATAGTAAATTCTCATCTCAAACATGCTGCTTATTGAGATTTTCCTATAATTTCTTTGTTGTACCTTGGAGATAGATCATTCTGTAATATTTAGCTATTGTCTGAGAATGTGATTATCACTTAATGTAGCACGAAAACCTCCATTCATAGCTAAAATAGAGATTTTCAGCGTTATATTATTATCTGTCAATATATACAATATATCATGGTATTGCTGTTGTTATTATCCATATCAATGACTGTTTTAGTTATTATTATTATGTTAGGTAGAATTTCTTATATACATAGAGAACAAACAAAATGTCAGGAAACCATCAGGTAAACTATTGTTCACTTGTTTAAGTCTAGCTTACTGACGTTTGGGTCACGTGATCCAACCTGATGACGGGTCAATAGACTGGCAGTGAAGCAGTCTGCTCCCTGATCTAGCCCTGACTACCAGACTGGCAGTGAAGCAGTCTGCTCCCTGATCTAGCCCTGACTACCAGACTGGCAGTGAAGCAGTCTGCTCCCTGATCTAGCCCTGACTACCAGACTGGCAGTGAAGCAGTCTGCTCCCTGATCTAGCCCTGACTACCAGACTGGCAGTGAAGCAGTCTGCTCCCTGATCTAGCCCTGACTACCAGACTGGCAGTGAAGCAGTCTGTTCCCTGATCTAGCCCTGACTACCAGACTGGCAGTGAAGCAGTCTGCTCCCTGATCTAGCCCTGACTACCAGACTGGCAGTGAAGCAGTCTGCTCCCTGATCTAGCCCTGACTACCAGACTGGCAGTGAAGCAGTCTGCTCCCTGATCTCGCCCTGACTGACTGGCTGAAGCAGTCTGCCCTGATCTAGCCCTGACTACCAGACTGGCAGTGAAGCAGTCTGCTCCCTGATCTAGCCCTGACTACCAGACTGGCAGTGAAGCAGTCTGCTCCCTGATCTAGCCCTGACTACCAGACTGGCAGTGAAGCAGTCTGCTCCCTGATCTAGCCCTGACTACCAGACTGGCAGTGAAGCAGTCTGCTCCCTGATCTAGCCCTGACTACCAGACTGGCAGTGAAGCAGTCTGCTCCCTGATCTAGCCCTGACTACCAGACTGGCAGTGAAGCAGTCTGCTCCCTGATCTAGCCCTGACTACCAGCCTGGCAGTGAAGCAGTCTGCTCCCTGACTGACTACCAGACTGGCAGTGAAGCAGTCTGCTCCCTGATCTAGCCCTGACTACCAGACTGGCAGTGAAGCAGTCTGCTCCCTGATCTAGACCTGACTACCAGACTGGCAGTGAAGCAGTCTGCTCCCTGATCTAGCCCTGACTACCAGACTGGCAGTGAAGCAGTCTGCTCCCTGATCTAGCCCTGACTACCAGACTGGCAGTGAAGCAGTCTGCTCCCTGATCTAGCCCTGACTACCAGACTGGCAGTGAAGCAGTCTGCTCCCTGATCTAGCCCTGACTACCAGACTGGCAGTGAAGCAGTCTGCTCCCTGATCTAGCCCTGACTACTGATTGTTACAAAAAACGCGATTTCTAATAAGCTTAAAGATCTCCAGTGAATACTAGAAAGGACTGCCCTTCTAGCATCCAGCCTGTTACTGGGTTTTAATAACAAGTAGTCAGTATCCTGGTCCAATTATCCATTAGAATTCAATAAGAATTATTAGTGCTTCAGGATTACAACTGGTAGGCTACTAACTAGAGAAATTAAAATTTAATAACTTTACTAACAATCAAGATGTCTAGGAGTATATTATCAAATTAAAATAAATTAATCAATTTAAACAAATTAATAATAATCACTTCTCTTGTGTACAGTAGTATTGTGCTGATGGCACATATCACATTTATACGTCTTAAGTACCGTATGGTACATTAACATTTAATAATTCACATATATACAAATACGTTTGAGCATGTGTAAGTGCTATAAGTAGTTCGCTATGTCTCAAAACTCAACTAGACTTAACTAGTGACTGACTAAGTCCTCACATTAACTAACTTCTTGACCACCTGGCAATTAGAACAGCTTGCTTGAACAATAAAACGACTGCTAAGCCCAATAGCAATATAACAAGCAACTGCGACACAGAATCAGGATCAAGGAGATAATATAACGATACTAAGTTGGGACCATCAGCAGATCCTCCAAAAAAGTCACAAAACTCCCATACTACTGAATCTAAGTTCAGCATCAGAAAATTCCCGACTGTGACAGTACACAGATACCAGAACAAGTTAGGTCAGTATCTACAGCTCAGGACCTGATTTGCTCAGAGTGTCTATTCGACACAAAACCTCAGTACAACGTCGAAAATCACTAAGTCTAGACAATGTTCTGTGAACGGAGTTCTACAGAACCAACAACAAGAAAGCGACAGACGATCTTCCAACAAGGGCCAATAAGGAAGAGTTAGGCACGTCTTGTCAGGAATACGTCCAACCACCAAGATAATCTAGCCCAGACTGAATACTTCAGGCGAGGTGTGAACACCCCCCCTCTCTGATCACGTGATTGCTCCGTGGACTATTGCTGCCCAGCAACACCGAGAAGCCGGCAGGGAAACGAGCAACGAGCGATAATTACAGTAGTTAGACAATCAAGACTTGAATTATGAGCACTGAATATATATAAATGTTACATCCTACCTAACAAAAGTAACTAAGTCAAATAATAATATAAAGCAATATATTTACGATTTAGTTATTATCGCAAATATAAGCAATATAAAATTATATGAAAAGGTAATATACATTATATACATTGTGACCCATTCAGGGGTCACAACACTGATCATATATTTGTTCTCCCTTAGATTCACTCAGTTTGAATTTTCTTGAGAATTAGAGTTAAGAGTAGGCTGCTAGTTCACTCAGTATTGTACAGAAGACTGATTTATTCACATTCTCGGGCACTCGAGCAATCTTTAGAGATATATGTCTTTCAGACAAAATCTTGGTATCTATCTTCCTCGTGACAAAATTCAGAGGTGTTGTTAAATTTATGCAGTTGTCTTGTTGAGGTAAAGACTTCGATGTTTGTAAAGACTCACATTGTAAAGTGTTAAAAGATTAGTCTTCATCGTTAATGTGATATTTCCATATGACTGAAATATATATATATGTCGTGCCGAATAGGCAGAACTTGCATCTTGGCTTAAATAGCAACGCTCATCTTGCCATATAGGACAAGCTAAAATTTGTGTATGCAATAATTTCGACAAAATCATTCTGAACCTAACGAAAAAAATATATTTCACTGTGTTTGTTTAGTATTAAATTACTGTAAACAAATCTAAAATATATTTAGTTGGGTTAGGGTAAAATAAATTGCTGTTGTTATAATAAGGTGTCTACGATCATTTATTCAGTTCCTACAGTATGTTCACTGTATATTTCTTATAATGTAGTATTTCCTCTGCTAAATAGGTATATCATGTGAAGGTCGCTTCCTTCATGCCTGTATAGTGCTCTTCTGATAGAGTAGACAGTTATCCCTTTAATGCCCTCCACGATGCTCCCAACTTAGGCGATATTTTCTAAAGGCGCACTATAGAGCTGCCGCCCTAACCCTCAGATAATAGGCAGCCATTACAGCAGCCGCTGGAGGTGCCTCGTAACTTCAAAAGATCTTCGTATTAGCTGCTTTTGACAGATTTAAGATAAATTGTTCATTAAAATGCTAAAAGTAATTCCATAAATATATATAAACGATCAAACAGCTTTATATACAAGAATATGCGCCACAAGTCTCTCTCCGGCGCACTTCTGCAAATCACATCTCAACAGCACAGTGGATGGTACAGAGCTCCATAGTATAATGACACCGTCCTGTTCATAGTCTAGCAGAACAATATTCACCATGTTATGTGCCACAGTCTTGCTTGTCAGTTGCTTGGTATGACCATTATTTATTTTCTCAAAAATAATTTAGAAAACATTTTCAGAGTTGTTTTTAATGCATTCCATCTTAATGCATTTTATTAATTCACTTCTTTCCCACCAATGATAATTTTATGTTATTATGGCTCATTTGAACTTTTTTTTCTGTATACAAATAACCAGCACATGTGAGAGAAACTTATGACGACATCTTGGACAATAACCTACTTACACAGAACCCAGAAAGGAAGAGAGCCAGTATATATATATATGTACTACTGCTGCTACCACCACTACTACTACTACTACTACTATTTCTACCTCTAATATTACTACTACTATTTCTACTTCTACTACTACTATCTCTACTTTCTTCATATTATTTCTATCACCTGTCTCGTGTCCCCACCTCATCTGGTATATATACTGGCTCCCTTCCCTTCGTGTTTCTGACGACTGAAGCGTCGTCATAGCTTTCAGTCTCATATTTCAAGTCTATTTGTGTATTGTTTCATTCATGGTATTGTCATGTTATTCTTTTTACTTTTTATCTGTCTTCATTCATTTGATTTCTTCTCTACCCAAATCGTCTTCATCGGTATTTTTGTCTCTGAGAATCTTTAAAGATGTGATCACATCCCTTCTGGGTTTCTAAGGGATGTACTGTAAGATCTAACTTTCTTTACTATTTTTCGTGTCTCAACCCTTCTTAGCTCTGGAAGAAATGTAACAAACCTTGAACTTTTCCAAAATTTTTATTCTGCTTTTTGTGACAAGGGTTCTATACAGGCGCTGTCTCCTCTAGTCTTATTTATGGCACGTGCGTTGATTAGACGGATACACCAATATTTACCAGCTCTGTATATGTCACCGGCACTGATGTTGTTTTTATATCGGATCATCAGCAGCTAAACTAATCAGAGAATGAGCCTCGATTTTCGAGGGGCTACGTGCTTCTAAAGCGAAACATTTGGTGTGATGCTCACAACTATATCAGCTACATCAGCCTTGGGAAAACGATGGCAGGTAATATTTGCTACTGAGAAAGCACAGATCGTGATTGCCTCTCTTGCACTAAGGAATATCTATCTTTCTGCTTCTTATCTCATCCGCTAAATCCTGCATTTGTTGAGATGATATTATACACACTATTTGGTCAGTCACTTAGGACGTACGTATCTTCCTGTGCATTGTTGCTGTCTGCTTCTGTCCTTATCCCATTCTTTTATTTAGGATCTTGTTAAGATAAAGACATGACAAAGAACATAATATTGCAACTCATAAAAAAGTAAAATACGAGAGGAAAAGGGTCAAGGAACATATTTTAAAATACAAAATAGAAAACTTAAGGAGGAAGACAGAGTACTCAGAGAGGAAACCAAGAAACTGAACCACTACTCACCTTTCCTTCCACATTTCTATTCTCAGTCAATCAATAGCTCAATCGTCCACAGCATTATCAGGCGATAAGTCATATGAATATTAAGTTTTGGTTCTAAAAGTTAATGAAAGATGTGTCATGCTACGAGTATGTTATATTATATTTGGCTTGATTATTTGGTGAAGGAAATACAAGACATATAACTTATGTTGTCTTGTGCTGCTCCACTATTTATTCATTTACAACAAGATGTGCAGGCTATTCTACACCTGTGTTGGTAATAAAAGAACTTGCAAACAAAATGAGGAAATATATATGAAATTGAAAACAAGAGAAAAATGATTGTAGAGATGTTATCATCTTAAGACGGGAACAAGACTGTTCTGGAGAAACACAATACAATAATGTCTCCTGACACACCTAATACCTACAAAAGACAAAGTGAAGAAAAACGTTTAAAGAACTGAACATTACGAGAGTAACACGCTCGTAAACGGTCTCAAACTGAGTACTTAAAGTAAGGCTAGATGTCTCAAGCAATCAGCTATGATTAATGGATTTAGCGCTTCTGTTTTATAATAATAATAATAATAATAATAATAATAATTTATTATTATTATTATTATTATTATTATTATTATTATTATTAATTTCAGGAAAATTAACGTAGTAAAATGATGTTAAATTGAAGAAATCGACTCTGACAGAAGGTGTTGTGATGACTCCTGACAGCTGGTGTTGTGATGATGACTCCTGACACTGTTGGTGTTGTGGTAACGGCTCCTGACACAGCTGATGTTGTGGTGGCGGCAAATGACACAGCTGATGTTGTGTTGACGGCAACTGATATAGCTGGTGTTGTGGTGATGATTCCTGACACAGTGTTGTGGTGATGGTTCCTGACACAGTTGGTGTTGTGGTGATGACTCCTGACACAGTTGGTGTTGTGGTGATGACTCCTCACAAAGCTGGTGTTGTGGAGATGACTCCTCACACAGCTGGTGTTGTGTGAATTTCTAATTATATTCGTAAAAGTTACTTGAAAATTCGCAAAATTAACCAGAAGGACAACGAAACTAGTCGGAGAGACAAGGAACTCTAGCAAGAGAATAAGAACCACCTCACTGTTTACAGAAAATCTCAAACACATCAACTTGTGTCAATCATTTCAGCAATCAGTAAATAAGTTAAGAAAAGAACAGTATCTAGTATACTCTTAAGATATTCAGGGATTTGCTGCCCAAGCCGTTTAGAGCAAAAACTTTCCACTATAAACCAACAGATCAGAAAAGCGATATACTGTGTTCGTGTGTATGTCTGGTGTATAGTATTATGGTTGTTTATATCTTTCTGGTGTTACACAACGTTAACAATACTAACAACACTGTCTCTTTCTGCACCTTGTCATATGACTTTTTAAATCTATAAGTACAAGAGGCTAATACTTTTCTTGATACAAGTTTCACTACGAACTTCTGTTTAGAAGAGGAAACTTCATTCGACGTTTCGCTTTGTTCTGAATCTTCATCAAGCAGATAATTATTCGGTACAGAAAGAGACGTTATCTTAAGCTCTCTTTCCATTTTTTTAATTAATTGTGAATTATTCCAGCCAAGACATTGCGACTTTTGTTGACCACTTTGTTTAATGTAAATACTATGTCCACGTGTCACTTTTCAATTTCTAATTCAATTTTTTCTTAGTTAATCGTACTTTGGGCATAAAAATTACAAGATGATTTGTAGCACAAGGACACAGAGGAAGGAAGGAAACTTAACATAGATAATTTCTCACTTGGAGACCAAATCTGAGACATATATAGGTGGAGAGAGAACTGTAGGTGAGGTGGGTGACTGATACATGTGAATAATTGTAAAGGTTTACTCGTGGAGTTTGCCAAACATGGGTTAAGGTCAGGGATGTTTTCAGTGGTCAGGGCCTCCATCCATTTGCATTGATTTGATATAAACCTGCAGTGAGCGAAACGTTTTGACAGTAAATCTTTTTCTGCACCTGCGGCTTTTGTTCAAAATTATGGACAGTGGGATCTGTGTCGAGCACAACGCTGAACTCACGTTCACAAACACACAAAATTTTGTTTACTTCTTGCATTTGGTAACGCTGTTTTCAGACCTAAATTCTAGGAACTGAGACCTGGGTCTTGTGACCCGAGACTTGGGAATTGAAACCTTGGACCTTGGACCTGTAGTCAAGAATATTTTGGTGAATAAGTATAGAAAACCAGTCTCTTGAGAATGTGAGTGAATTTGTTATGCAAGGATACAAAGGAGAGAGAGAGAAATAGAGAGAGAGAGAGAGAGAGAGTCGTGGTAACACTGCATTAGCAGTATGGGGTATGGGAATGAGTGTGACTTCTGAATGAATAAGTGAACCAGTCCCCTCGGATGTTTGAAGTGTAAATAACAACAGTGATAGAAGAGGGGAGCAGCAAGGGTAGAAACAACAGTACAACAGTAGTAACACAGCGCTCTTAGTGGTGCTGACAGTGACAATAACCAACATTTTACATTTTTTAGATTTTGCCACTAAAGTGGCTAGTTTATTGTGCACCCTATATCCACCCTGTGGACGGTAGTGACAATAACCAACAGTGGTAAACACATCACTGGTAGCAGAGTGCTCTCAGTGGTGCTGACAGTGACAATAACCATCAGTGGTAAACACATCACTGGTAACACAGTGTTGCAGCTCACAAGACTGTCGTTCCCATTAGCCCCCTTGGGGTGGGAATGGCAGACCAGAGAGGCCTAGCTTCTCCCTAGGAGCCCCGTGAGGGATGGAAATGTGGCTAGGCCTAGGGACAGTTGGTCTCAACGATAAGGGGGGGTACAGGTGCCTCCTCCCATGGGAGACTTAGGTCTCAGACACTCCCTAGACAAGGAGCCAAGGCCGGGCCACCACTTGGAGAAGGCCCGGGCCGGGAGGATACCGGCGTATCAACAAGAAGAAGAAGCCTACCTAATGTCACTAATATTTGGAAAGCTGAGTCTAAATGTAATATCGCTTTTCTATATAACGTAATTATATTTAATTGGTAAATATTATTTATTTTTATTTTTTATTGCTCGTCTGTAATCTTTGTTGACTTCTGCCCAATGGATGGGTATGAGGCGCTTAATATAACACACACACACACACACACTCATGGTACTCGAAAACTTCATGCACCAACATGTTAGGGACACTACCAGAGACAGAGGGGAGAATGAACCAGCAAGACTGAACCCTGTGTTCACCCTGAGTAGCTCAGACATCGAGGACATCACATATGATAGGTCCCTTGGAGCTAGTGACCACTTGGTTCTGAGCTTTGAATACATCGTAGAGCTACAAGTGGAAAGGGTAACAGGAGTAGAAAGGGAAAAGCCAAAATATAAAAGGAGGGGATTACACAGGTATGAGGACCTTCCTGCAGTAGGTTCAGTGGGAAAGAGAGTTGGAAAGTCAGTAAACGAAATGATGGACTACGTAACAACAAAATGGAATGAGGCAGAGGAAAGGTTTGTTCCCATGGGTAACAGAAATAACGGGAAGACCAGAACGAGCCCTTGGTTTACCCGAAAGTGTAGGGAGGCAAAAACTAAGTGCGCTAGAGAACGGAAAAAGTGCAGAAGGCAAAGGACTTAGGAAAATAAAGACATTAGTTGACGAGTCAGAAACGAGTACGCAGAGATAAAAAGGGAGGCCCAGCGGCAGTACGAAAACGACATAGCATCGAAAGTCAAGTCTGACCCAAAATTGCTTTACAGCCACATCAGGAGGAAGACAACAGTCAAGGACCAGGTAATCAGGATGAGGAAAGAAGGTGGGGAGCTCACAAGAAATGACCAAGAAGTATGTGAGGAGCTCAACATGAGATTTCAGGAAGTATTTACAGTAGAGGCTGAAGGGACACTGGGAAGACAAAACAGTGGGGTACACAAACAACGGTTATTCAAACAAGCGTTGAATGAAATACACAACCCAGGAGGAAGTGAAGAAGCTCCTAAGTAATCTTGATACCTCAAAGGCCGTGGGATCGGAGAGCATCTCTCCATGGGTCCTTAGAGAGGGAGCAGAGACACTGTGTGTGCCACTAACCACAATCTTCAACAATTCCCTTGAAACTGGGCAACTACCTGAGGTATGGAAGATGGCAAATGTAGTTCCCATTTTTAAAAAAGGAGACAGAAAAGAGGCACTAAACTACAGACTCGTGTCACTGACGTGTATAGTATGCAAAGTCATGGAGAAGATTATCAGGTGGAGAGTGGTAGAGCACCTGGAGCGGAACAAGATTATAAACGACAGTCAGCACGGGTTCATGGAAGGCAAATCCTGTGTCACAAACCTACTAGAGTTTTATGACAAGGTAACTGCAGACATGAGAGGGAGAGGTGGGTTGACTACATTTTCATGGACTGCAAGAAGGCCTTCGACACAGTTCCTTACAAGAGATTAGTACAGAAGCTAGAGGATCAGGCACGTATAACAGGAAGGGCACCGAAATGGATCAGAGAATACCTAACAGGGAGGCAAAGCATGGTCCGAGGTATCGTCCCACAGGGGTCAGTCCTGGGACCAGTGCTATTCTTGGTATATGTGAATGATAGTACTATTCTTGGTATATGTGAATGATATGACGGAAGGGATAGACTCAGAAGTGTCCCTGTTTGCAGATGATGTGAAGTTAATGAGGAGAATTAAATCAGATATGGATCTGACAGGTCTACAAAGAGACCTGGACAGGCTGGACGCGTCGTCCAGCAACTGGCTCCTAGAATTTAACCCCGCCAAATGCAAAGTCATGAAGATCGGAATAGGGCAAAGAAGACCGCAAACAGAGTATAGGCTAGGCGGCCAAAGACTGCAAACCTCACTCAAGGAGAAAGATCTAAGGGTGAGTATAATACCGAGTACGTCGCCAGAAGCACTCATTAACCAGACTACTGCTGCGGCATATGGGCGCTTGGCAAACCTGAGAATAGCGTTCCGGTACCTCAGTAAGGAATCGTTCAAGACTCTATACACTCTGTGCGTCAGGCCCATACTGGAGTACGCAGCACCAGTTTGGAACACACGTCTGGTCAACCACGTCAAAAAATTAGAGAAAGTGCAAAGGTTTTCAACAAGGATGGTTCCAGAGCTATGGGGAATGTCCTACGAAGAAAGGTTAAGGGAAATCTGTCTGACGACACTGGAGGACAGGAGGGCCAGGGGAGACATGATAACGACATACAAAATACCGCGTGGAATAGGCAAGGTGGACAGAGACAGAATGTTTCAGAGACGGGACACAGAAACAAGGGGTCACAATTGGAAGCTGAAGACTCAGATGAGTCATAGGGATGTAAGGAAGTATTTCTTCAGTCATAGAGTAGTTAGGAAGTGGAATAGTCTGGCAATCGATGTATGGGAGGCAGGAACCATACATAGTTGTAATACGAGGTATGATAAAGTTCATGGAGCAGGGAGAAGGAGGACCCAGTAGTGGTCAGTGGAGAGACGGGGCCAGGAACTGAGTCTCGACGCCTGCAACCACAATTAGGTGAATACAATAAGGTGGGTACGCACACACACACACACACACACACAAGCACACACCCACACACACACACACACACACACACACACACACACACACACACACACACACACACACACACACACACACACACACACACACACACACACACACACACACGCACGCGCGCGCGCGCATCAACCAAGTAACTGCTGCAGCATATAGGCGCCTAGCAAACCTCAGAAGAGCATTCCGACATCTTAATAAGGAATCATTCAGGACCCTGTACACCGTGTACGTTAGGCCCATATTGAAGTATTCGGCACCAGTTTGGAACCCACACCTAGCCAACCACGTAAAGAAACTAGAGAAAGTGCAAAGGTTTGCAACAAGACTAGTCCCAGAGCTAAGAGGTATGTCCTACGAGGAGAGGTTAAGGAAAATCGACCTGACGACACTGGAGGACAGGAGAGATAGGGGGGACATGATAACGACATACAAAATACTGAAAGGAATTGACAAGGTGGACAAAAACAGGATGTTCCAGAGATGGGACACAGCAACAAGGGGACACAGTTGGAAGTGGAAGACACAGATGAATCACAGGGATGTTAGGAAGTATTTCTTCAGCCACAGAGTAGTCAGGAAGTGGAATAGTTTGGGAAGCGATGGTGTGGAGGCAGGATCCATACATAGCTTTAAGCAGAGGTATGATAAAGCTCACGGTTCAGGGAGAGTGACCTAGTAGCGGCCAGTGAAGAGGCGGGGCCAGGAGCTAGCACTCGACCCCTGCAACCTCAACTAGACGAGTAACTAGGTGAGCGACACACACACGCACACATACACACACACACACACACACACACACACACACATATACACACAGCGACCAGTGAAGAGGCGGGGCCAGGAACTGTGAATCGACCCCTCACCTAGGTGAGTAAAACTAGGTGAGTACATACACACATACACACGCTCCCCACAACACTCGAAGTGTCTATCGACTACTGAGTTTGACAACTAGTAACTAGCTAATTGAACAAGACATTCACCAACACTAAACCTCACAAGAAGTAGCTGGACAACAGAATTGCAAACACAGAACGCCACAAACACTTTTATAAACACTGAACGTAATACACGCAAACACCCACAGTTTGGAAATTAGGAGAAGGTGCGGAGGGGTTGGAGGGAGGGAGTAAAGAAGGTTTTGTGTGCGAGGGGCTTGGACTTCCAGCAATATGCGTGAGCGTGTTAGATAAGAGAGAATTGAAACAAATGGTTTTTATGACTTGATGTGCTGTTGGAGTGTGAGCAAGGGAATTCAAGGAATTACATGAAATTCAAGGAATTCAGGTAATTCAGGAAAGTACAGAGCCTGCCCTCTGAAGGAAGGGTATTAATATTGCAGTTTTATAACTGCAGTGTAAGTGCACCTCTGACAAGACAGTGATGGAGTGAATGATGATGAACATTTTTCTTTTACGGATCACCCTGCCTTGCTGGGTGACGGCCGATGTGTTAATAAAAAGAAATAAAAATCACCTAATAAAATAATAATCATAATAATAATCTCACATATACAAGTACATGATACAACTATTACAGATGTAGCTTGTGTTATTGACATACTGTATAGAAAGTTCCTGTTTATGTAGAGCATAAGTAGCCGTCTAACAGTACTACATGGCTCAAGTGATAACAGTAACTACTTACTACTAGGTGAACTAGTGATAACAGAAACTACTTACTACTAGGTGAACTAGTGTTAACAATAACTACTTACTACAAGGTGAACTAGTGTTAACAATAACTACTTACTACTAGGTGAACTAGTAATAACAGTAACTACTTACTACTAGGTGAACTAGTGATAACAGTAACTACTTACTACTAGGTGAACTAGTGATAACAATAACTACTTACTACTAGGTGAACTAGTGATAACAGTAACTACTTACTACTAGGTGAACTAGTGATAACAATAACTACTTACTACTAGGTGAACTAGTGATAACAATAACTACTTACTACTAGGTGAACTAGTGATAACAATAACTACTTACTACTAGGTGAACTAGTGATAACAATAACTACTTACTCCTAGGTGAACTAGTGATAACAATAACTACTTACTACTAGGTGAACTAGTGATAACAGTAATTACTTACTACTAGGTGAACTAGTGATAACAATAACTACTTACTCCTAGGTGAACTAGTGATAACAATAACTACTTACTCCTAGGTGAACTAGTGATAACAATAACTACTTACTACTAGGTGAACACGAGCAACAGGTGTAAGGAAACTTGCCAGGATTCATCCATGTGAACCACTG
The DNA here is from genome assembly GCF_038502225.1 of Cherax quadricarinatus. Classification (NCBI taxonomy): domain Eukaryota; kingdom Metazoa; phylum Arthropoda; class Malacostraca; order Decapoda; family Parastacidae; genus Cherax; species Cherax quadricarinatus. The sequence goes on from NW_027195839.1 coordinate 93,208, forward strand.
AGCATGTATCCTTACACCTGCAGTGCAGGTGAGACTAATAATATTAGTAGTGGTAGTAGCATGAGTAGTATAATTTGCGACCACTGTCAGGCTCACAGTAATCTCTGAGTTACCGGACCCTCGGATATTCTCCCTTCCCCACTTCCTATCCTACACTTCCTATTCTACACTTCCTATCCTACACTCAGTAATCTTGCATCTAAGTCATCCCCAGGTTCCTGGGTCCAGGAGTCCATCTGTGTCCCCTCAGATATTCTCCCTTCCCCACTTCCTATCCTACACCCAGTAATCTTGTATCTAAGTCTTCCCTTAGTCCATGCGTCCCTTCCCCACATCCTATCCTACACTCAGTAATCTCAACCTTCCCTGGGAATTCATCCGTGGGCCCCCGGACGTCTTCCCTTCCCTTAAAAGTCTGGGTAATGCCTCACCCAGTCCCACCCCAGGTCCGTGGTCAGTAAGTCCTAACACTTTCCTGAGGTCAGCAGTCCCACCACAGGAACAACACTGACATGAACAACACTGACAGGAACAACACTGACATGAACGACACTGACATGAACAACACTGACATGAACAACACTGACATGAACAGCACTGACATGAACAACAACATGAACAACACTGACATGAACAACACTGACATGAACAGCACTGACATGAACAACAACATGAACAACACTGACATGAACGACATTGACATGAACAACACTAACAGGACCAAAACTGACATGAACAACACTGGTACACAAAAGTTAACTCTGATACAACCACTATACCACTGTCACACTCATACAACCATACAACCACTATACCACTGTCACACTCATACAACCACTATACCACTGTCACACTCATACATCCACTACTAATATACAACCACTATACCACTGCCACACTCATACAACCATTACTAATATACAACCACTATACCACTGCCACACTCATACAACCACTACTAATATACAACCACTATACCACTGCCACACTCATACAACCACTACTAATATACAACCACTATACCACTGTCACACTCATACAACCACTACTAATATACAACCACTATACCACTGTCACACTCATACAACCACTACTAATATACAACCACTATACCACTGTCACACTCATACAACCACTACTAATATACAACCACTATACCACTGTCACACTTATACAACCTCTATCACACTTATACATACAACCACTATACCACTGCCACACTCATACAACCACTACTAATATACAACCACTATACCACTGCCACACTCATACAACCACTATACCACTGTCACACTCATACAACCACTATACCACTGCCACACTCATACAACCACTATACCACTGTCACACTCATACAACCACTATACCACTGCCACACTCATACAACCACTACTAATATACAACCACTATACCACTGTCACACTCATACAACCACTACTAATATACAACCACTATACCACTGTCACACTCATACAACCACTACTAATATACAACCACTATACCACTGTCACACTCATACAACCACTACTAATATACAACCACTATACCACTGCCACACTCATACAACCACTACTAATATACAACCACTATACCACTGCCACACTCATACAACCACTACTAATATACAACCACTATGCCACTGTCACACTCATACAACCACTACTAATATACAACCACTATGCCACTGTCACACTCATACAACCACTACTAATATACAACCACTATGCCACTGTCACACTCATACAACCACTATACCACTGTCACACTACAACCACTATACCACTGTCACACTCATACAACCACTACTCACACTCATACAACCACTATGCCACTGCCACACTCATACAACCACTACTAATATACAACCACTATACCACTGTCACACTCATACAACCACTACTAATATACAACCTCTATACCACTGTCACACTCATACAACCATTACTAATATACAACCACTATACCACTGTATACAACCACTATACCACTGTCACACTCATACAACCACTATACCACTGTACACACTCATACAACCACTACCACTACCATATACAACCACTATACCAATGTCACACTCATACAACCACTACTAATATACAACCACTATACCACTGTCACACTCATACAACCACTACTAATATACAACCTCTGTACCACTGTCACACTCATACAACCACTACATACCACTATACCATCACACTCATACAACCACTATGCCACTGTCACACTCATACAACCACTACTAATATACACAAAGATGTCTACACATTCTCATACGTACGTCTATAATTTCTTATACAGCTGCTAAAGTGAAATTATATTGCAAAGGCAATGAAAAAGACAAGGAAAATCTTAAGAATAATTTTTTATAGAATCCTGGTAAAGCAAATGGAGAATACTGTTATACAGTATTTTCAAAATATTATTAGTGAGAAATGTGATGATCTAAATAAGTGACAAGTGAGAGACACTTGCATTGGATGAGAGGTGAAGAGTTGTCAGAAAAAACTGTTTAACGGTTAAGGTCTTTGTCACGTTTTACTTTTCACGTCTTTATTTCTCAGATCACCTCTATATTAATATAAAATAATATTACACACACACGAGCGGTGATTCGGGGCCAGGAGCTGTGACTCGACTTCTGCAGCCATTACTATGTCAGTACACACACACACGCACAAACACACATACAGAGACACACATACACACACACACGCACAAACACACATACAGAGACACACATACACACACACACACCAAGGGCCACGAGCTGAGTCTCGACCCCTTCCGCCACAAATAGGTGAGTACACACACAATATACGTTGTCCAGAAACTTGCTCTTGGAATTTAACCCCATCAAATACAAAGTCATGAAATTCGGGGAAGGACAAAGAAGACTGCAGACAGAGTACGGGCTAGGTGGCCAAAGACTGCAAACCTCACTCAAGGAAAATGATCTTGCGGTGAGTATAATACCGAACACATCTCCTGAGGTACTTCAACCAGATACTGCTGCAGCATATGGGCGCCTGGCAAACCCAAGAGCAGCATTCCGACACCTCCGTAAAGAATCGTTCTAGGCTCTGTACACCGTGTACGTCACGCCAATATTGGAGTATGCAGCACCAGTTTGGAACCCACATCTGGTCAAGCTAAGAGGAATGTCTTTCGAAGAAAGGTTAAGGGAAATCGACTTGACACTGGAGGACAGGAGGGACAGAGGGGATATAATAACGACATATAAAATACTGCGAGGAATTGACGAGGTGGACAAAGATAGGATGTTCCAGAGTTGGGACACAGCAACATGGGTTCACAATTGAAAGTTGAGGATTCAGATGAGTCAAAGGGATGTTAGGAAGTATTTCTTCAGTCACAGAGTTGTCAGGAAGTCGAATAGTCTGGAAAATAACGCATTTTAGGCAGGATCCATACATAGTTTTTAAGATGAGGAATGATATAGCTCATGGAGCAGCGAGAATGACCTAGTAGCGACCAGTAAAGAGGCGGGGCCAGGAGCTATGGTTCAACCCTTGCAACCACAATTAGGTGAGTACGCACACACACATACACACACATACACACACACACACACACACACACACACACACACACACACACACACACACACACACACACACACACACACACAATATATAACTCCAGTAATGTAAAAAAAATCTTCAAATTCAGAGATTCGCCATCTTGACAAAAATAGTTTCAGCTGCCAGTGTTATAACTTAGCTGTTCTCCTACTGGTGCAATACTGTACTGCTGTTGTATTGTACTTGAGTGTTTCTGTATTGTTCTGTGTTACTTGTGTGTTACTGTACTTGTGTGTTACTGTACTGCTGTTGTATGGTACTTGTGTGTTACTGTACTGCTGTTGTATGGTACTTGTGTGTTACTGTACTGCTGCTGTATGGTACTTGTGTGTTACTGTACTGCTGCTGTATGGTACTTGTGTGTTACTGTACTGCTGTTGTATGGTACTTGTGTGTTACTGTACTTGTGTGTTACTGTTGTATGGTACTTGTGTGTTACTGTACTGCTGTTGTATGGTACTTGTGTGTTACTGTACTGCTGTTGTATGGTACTTGAGTGTTACTGTACTGCTGTTGTATGGTACTTGTGTGTTACTGTACTGCTGTTGTATGGTACTTGTGTGTTACTGTACTGCTGTTGTATGGTACTTGTGTGTTACTGTACTGCTGTTGTATGGTACTTGAGTGTTACTGTACTGCTGTTGTATGGTACTTGTGTGTTACTGTACTGCTGTTGTATGGTACTTGTGTGTTACTGTACTGCTGTTGTATGGTACTTGTGTGTTACTGTACTGCTGTTGTATGGTACTTGAGTGTTACTGTACTGCTGTTGTATGGTACTTGAGTGTTACTGTACTGCTGTTGTATGGTACTTGAGTGTTACTGTACTGCTGTTGTATGGTACTTGTGTGTTACTGTACTGCTGTTGTATGGTACTTGTGTGTTACTGTACTGCTGTTGTATGGTACTTGAGTGTTACTGTACTGCTGTTGTATGGTACTTGTGTGTTACTGTACTGCTGTTGTATGGTACTTGTGTGTACTGTACTGCTGTTGTATGGTACTTGTGTGTTACTGTACTGCTGTTGTATGGTACTTGTGTGTTACTGTACTGCTGTTGTATGGTACTTACTTGTGTGTTACTGTACTGCTGTTGTATGGTACTTGAGTGTTTCTGTGTTGTTCTGTGTTACTTGTGTGTTACTGTACTGCTGTTGTATGGTACTTGAGTGTTTCTGTATTGTTCTGTGTTACTTGTGTGTTACTGTACTGCTGTTGTATGGTACTTGAGTGTTTCTGTATTGTTCTGTGTTACTTGTGTGTTACTGTACTGCTGTTGTATGGTACTTGAGTGTTTCTGTGTTGTTCTGTGTTACTTGTGTGTTACTGTACTGCTGTTGTATGGTACTTGAGTGTTTCTGTATTGTTCTGTGTTACTTGTGTGTTACTGTACTGCTGTTGTATGGTACTTGAGTGTTTCTGTATTGTTCTGTGTTACTTGTGTGTTACTGTACTGCTGTTGTATGGTACTTGAGTGTTACTGTATTGTTCTGTGTTACTTGTGTGTTACTGTACTGCTGTTGTATGGTACTTGAGTGTTTCTGTATTGTTCTGTGTTACTTGTGTGTTACTGTACTGCTGTTGTATGGTACTTGTGTGTTACTGTATTATTCTGTGTTACTTGTGTGTTACTGTACTGCTGTTGTATGGTACTTGTGTGTTACTGTATTATTCTGTGTTACTTGTGTGTTACTGTACTGCTGTTGTATGGTACTTGTGTGTTACTGTATCTGTATTGTTCTGTGTTACTTGTGTGTTACTGTACTGCTGTTGTATGGTACTTGTGTGTTACTGTACTGCTTGTTCTGTGTTACTTGTGTGTTACTGTACTGCTGTTGTATGGTACTTGAGTGTTTCTGTATTGTTCTGTGTTACTTGTGTGTTACTGTACTGCTGTTGTATGGTACTTGAGTGTTTCTGTATTGTTCTGTGTTACTTGTGTGTTACTGTACTGCTGTTGTATGGTACTTGAGTGTTTCTGTGTTGTTCTGTGTTACTTGTGTGTTACTGTACACATTTCTGTACAGTAATACTGTTTTTATGAATTACTGAAGTGATTTTGTTTTTTATTATACTGTTGTGGTGTAACAGCATGTTACTGTACCGTTATAGCATATTAGTTTACTGTTATAACATATTAGTGTACTGTTTGAGCATATTAGTGTACTGTTTTAACATATTAATGTACTGATTTAGTATATTACTGTAATATTTTTGTATGATTTCGTACTGTTGTTGTGTGTTGGATTACCGTTGGTTTTTGTTAATGTGTTGTTGTTCTGTGTTTCTGCGTTGTATTTTTTGGTTTACTGTACCATTTTTATTAGTTGCTTTATTGTTCTTACTTTTTACTTTACTCTTCTTCTATGTTGCCATAATTGTATGTTGATATAGTGTTGCTTTATGTTGGTGCACTATTCTGCCAGACCTTCCTTAACTGAGTCTCCTAAATTGACATTTATATCCCCGAAAACAATTATGTTGATTCAGAATTCACCAAATATTCACTGAATACTTCTCAGTATATATAGTCTTCTCTCTTCCACACTTATCTCCACTATATGAATTAATACAAATATTGCTATAAACATCACACAATAAAATAATAACTCTCTGGTAATACAGTTGAGCATCATGGTAGCCTCGATCTGTTGGCAAAAAAGATATCATCAGGCGATTAAGTTACTTGGCAAATTCGCCTCTTTGTTAATATCTTCTGTACTGCTGTTTTATTACATGTTGCTATACTGTACATTTGCAACCCTGGCAACAACAACAACAGCAACAACAATGTCTTTTGTTACAATTTTTGCTAGGCTATGTTCATCCACACATTCCCTTCCCTTTTTAATTTATGTCTGTCTGTTATTACATAAGTTTTGTGTTCCCATCACTGTGTCAGTCACAGTTCTGTCATATATATTGTCTGCTATACTGTCTAGTTTACTTAGAAAATAGTTTATAACTATACTGAGTGCGGGTGTTTTTGTACAGTATTATAAGTCTTCAGAGTCTAAAGCCTTGAATAGTCTGTCCAGATGATAGGAACGCAGGTTCTTCACCACTTCAAAGATGAGGGGAAGTATCCTGTGCTCAACTACAATTAATCAGGTAGGTAGATCAAACAGTGATGTCTCAGGACCTGATTCAGTCCATCTCCTTCAGCACTTCTCGTTGGTTGGCAGGTGACCCGATCTGTCATTCCAAGTTGGAAAGAGAGACAGGTTACCCACCGCTTAAGAAATCACTCTCCATGATAAGTACAAGATACTTAAAAAAGGTGGTGATTATCTAAAAGTCTCATGTGGAGCTTAAAACTGAAAGGACAAGTTTATTAATGGTCAAAAGTGAAGCTTTCAACCAATATCCACTAGAATAGGAGCAGAGGCTTTTACTTACAGTTGTGGTGGGAGCTGTGAGTCGAGTGATTACTGTTTGGCCGGAGCCCCACACGTCTCCTTTCGAGGTGGGTAGAAAAGCGGGTGGAGGAGGGGACAGCGGGAGTGTACTCACCTATTTGTACTCACCTATTTGTGGTTGCAGGGGTCGAGTCATAGCTCCTGGCCCCGCCTCTTCACTGATTGCTACTAGGTCCTCTCTCTCCCTGCTCCATGAGCTTTATCATACCTCGCCTTAAAACTATGTATGGTTCCCGCCTCCACTACTTCACTTTCTAGACTATTCCACGACTTGACTACTCTATGACTGAAGAAATACTTCCTAACATCCCTTTGATTCATCTGAGTCTTCAACTTCCAATTGTGACCTCTTGTGTCTGTGTCCCATCTCTGGAACATCCTGTCTTTGTCCACCTTGTCTATTCTGCGCAGTATTTTATATGTCGTTATCATGTCTCCCCTGACCCTCCTGGCCTCCAGTGTCGTCAGGCCGATTTCCCTCAACCTTTCTTCGTAGGACAATCCCCGTAGCTCTGGGACTAGTCTTGTTGCAAACCTTTGCACTTTCTCTAATTTCTTGACGTGCTTGACTAGGTGTGGATTCCAAACTGGTGCTGCATACTCCAGTATGGGCCTGACGTAAATGGTATACAGTGTCTTGAACGACTCCTTACTGAGGTATCGGAACGCTATCCGTAGGTTTGCCAGGCGCCCGTATGCTGCAGCAGTTATCTGATTTATGTGCGCCTCAGGAGATATGCTCGGTGTTATACTCACCCCCAGATCTTTTTCCTTGAGTGAGGTTTGCAGTCTTTGGCCATCTAAACTATATTGTGTCTGCGGTCTTCTTTGCCCTTCCCCAATCTTCATGACTTTGCATTTGGCAGGGTTAAACTCAAGGAGCCAGTTGCTGGACCAGGCTTGTAGCCTGTCCAGGTCTCTTTGTAGTCCTGCCTGATCCTCATCCGATTTGATTCTTCTCATTAACTTCACATCATCTGCAAACAAGGACACTTCTGAGTCTATCCCTTCCGTTATGTCGTTCACATATACCAAGAACAGCACAGGTCCTAGGACTGACCCCTGTGGAACCCCGCTTGTCACAAGCGCCCACTCTGACACCTCGTCACGTACCATGACTCGTTGTTGCCTCCCTGTCAGGTATTCTCTGATCCATTGCAGTGCCTTTCCTGTTATGTGTGCCTGATCTTCTAGCTTTTTCAGTAACCTCTTGTGAGGAACTGTGTCGAAGGCCTTTTTGCAGTCCAAAAAAATGCAGTCGATCCACCCCTCTCTCTCTTGTCTTACTTCTGTCACCTTGTCATAAAACTCTAGTAGGTTTGTGACACAGGATTTTCCTTCCCTGAAACCATGCTGGTTGTCAATTATACACTTGTTTCTTTCCAGGTGCTCCACCACTCTCCTCCTGATGATCTTCTCCATGACCTTGCATACTATACACGTTAGTGATACAGGTCTGTAGTTTAGTGCCTCATGTCTGTCTCCCTTTTTAAAAATTGGGACTACATTTGCCATCTTCCATACCTCAGGGAGTTGCCCAGTTTCAAATGATGTGTTGAAGATCTTTGTTAATGGCACACACAATATCTCTGCTCCCTCTTTAAGGACCCACGGAGAGATGTTGTCTGGTCCCACCGCCTTTGAGGTGTCAAGTTCGCATAGCAGCTTCTTCACTTCCTCCTTGGTTATATGTACCTCATCCAGCACTTGCTGGTGTACCCCCCTGTTCTGATTTCCTGGAGTCCTACTGGTTTCCACTGTAAATACTTCTTTAAATCTCGTGTTGAGCTCCTGACATACCTCTCGGTCGTTGCTTGTGAATTCCCCATCACCCTTCCTCAGTCTGATTACCTGGTCCTTGACTGTTGTTTTCCTCCTGATGTGGCTGTACAACAGCTTCGGGTCAGTCTTGACTTTCGATGCTATGTCATTTTCATATTGTCGCTGAGCCTCCCTTCTTATCTGTGCATATTCATTTCTGGCTCTTCGGCTAATCTCTTTATTTTCCTGAGTTCTCTGTCTTCTGTACCTTTTCCATTCTCTAGTACACCTAGTTTTTGCCTCCCTACACCTTTGGGTGAACCAAGGACTCGTTCTGTTCTTCCCATTATTTCTGTTTCCCTTGGGAACAAACCTCTCCTCTGCCTCCTTGCATTTTGTTGCCACATAGTCCATCATTTCTTGTACTGGTTTTCCTGTCAGTTCCCTCTCCCACTGAATGTTTTGAAGGAAGTTCCTCATGCCTGAGTAGTTCCCCCTTTTGTAGTTTGGTTTTTCCCACCCTATTCCTGCTACTCTCTCCACTTGGAGCTCAACTATGTAGTCGAAGCACAGAACCACATGATCACTAGCTCCCAGGGGCCTTTCATACAAGATATCCTCGATGTCTGAACTACTCAAGGTGAATACAAGGTCCAGTCTTGCTGGTTCATCTTCTCCTCTCTCTCTGGTAGTGTCTCTAACATGTTGATGCATGAGGTTTTCCAGTACTACATCCATCATCTTGGCTCTCCATGTTTCGGAACCCCCATGGGGCTCCAGGTTTTCCCAGTCAATCTCCTTGTGATTGAAATCACCCATAACTAGTAACTTTGCTCCCCCCACGTGTGCTCTCCTGGCCACCTCGGCTAGTGTGTCGACCATGGCTCTGTTGCTCTCATCGTATTCTTCTCTTGGTCTCCTGCAGTTCTGTGGTGGGTTGTACATTACTGCAATTATCACCTTATGTCCCTCAGACTGGATTGTTCCTACTAAGTAGTCCCTTTCACCCGTGCCATCCATTCCTTCCATTTTCTCAAAACCCCACTGGCTTTTAATGAGCAGTGCAACTCCTCCTCCCCCTCTCCTCCCTCTGTCTTTCCTGAGGATTTGATATCCGGGTGGAAAGATTGAATCTGTTATTATTCTGGTGAGTTTTGTTTCTGTGAGTGCTATTATGTCTGGGGATGTCTCCTTGATTCTTTCGTGCCACTCCTCATACTTATTTGTTATTCCATCTGCATTTGTATACCATACCTTCAACTTCTTTTCTAAGACTGTGGTCTGGGAGGTGTATTGGGGTTGGGGAAGTGGGAGACCTGATAAGGAACTATGGGTGGTTGCTGTGGGGGTGGAGTTTGTAATGTAGTGGGTGGGGGCATTGGATATGGCATGGGTGTTTTGGTTTAGAGTGTTTGGCTGCACTGGGGTTGACCTGGTTGGGAGGCTTCTATAGGAAGCTGTGAGGGAGGTTGTATTTGATCTTCTTCCTGTGTCTGGGATCTCCTGTCTGTCTTCTCCATCCCCTCTCTTTCCTCCTTTCGCCTTTGTACCATCTCTCTCAGTTTCCGCCTTTCGTCTTGTGTTCTGTCGCGGTCGAGATACACCTTCCTGTATGCCGGCATGTCCCTTAATCGTGCTTTCTCCTGCAGTATCCTGTTCCGAGTCGATTCTGCCTTGAAGGTCACTTTCACTGGCCGGGTTCTTTTTTTTACAAACCCCCCTATTCTCCGAAAATTTTCCAGCTGGGTCATGTCGTCTTCTCCGATTACTTTCATGATGCTTTCAATTGCTTTTTTTTCCCCTTGTTTTCTTGCTTCATATGTTTCCCCTTCAACTTCCTGTAGCCCATACACAAAGACTGACCTCACCCTTTCATTCTCCCACTGCATATCCCTGTGTATCCCCTCATTCAATTTGATTTCCTCCATTGCAGCTTTCCTTTCTTCAGTTTCACTAGCTACTGTACATGGGCTCAGTGGCCTGTCATTTTCCCTTCTCGGCTTTCCCTGGGCTCTGTTGTGGTCTTTTAGGGCCTCCACATATAGCTTAGCTCGTTCATTTACTACAGTCTCCACTGATAAAGCTTCTACATGCAGTTTTGCTCCTTCTTTCCCTACAGTCCCCTTATTTGTGGCTGAGGTAGCGGTCTCTGTTGTCAATCCCAAAATGTTCTTTAGTTCTTTAGGCTGTTTCAGATTTTCCAGTTCCTCTTCTAAACTCTGTATCCTGGCCTCTGCTGCTTTGACTTTCACCTCCCACTTCCTGCTTTCCATGTCTATCCTCTCTTCCATTCTCATGCTAAGTTCTTCTAGTTTCTTTTCCAATTCTTGTTCCCTTTTTTTGAGCTCTGCTGCCCAATCTTCCTTTGCAGTTTCCTCCTCCTGTCCCTTGGGTTTTCTTGTTGCTCTCTGGCAACCCATTTTTGTTTTATCCTGATTGCCTCAGAGTGGGAAATCTATGTAATTCTGTATGTTAGGTTAGTATTGTATATGTCAGGGTGTGAGGTACCATTTCGATGTTCACTAGTGGTAGTAGTAGTAGTAGTAGTAGTGGTAGTGACAAAAGTAAAACAATATGGTAGAGCAATTAATTCTACATGAATAAAAGGATATAAAAGCTATTACTTGGGTAGCATAAAAATAGGTTGGACAAATATAGACTGGAATGAGGCAGCTTGTTTCAGTGTTCACTCTCTGTGCTTTGTGTAGTATAACAGGAGAGACTATGTGATGGCAGAGTTTACTGTTTTCAGGAGGATTCTTGCTAAGACTTCGGAGATGGTGAAGCTGCCGTTGTTTTGTTTAATTGTATTCGAAACAGCGATCAGTGCTGATTCGAGGCACTTGCGTCTGCGGAAATTAGTTTCTTTGATCACTATGTGATCACTTTGATCACATAGTCTCTCCTGTTATACTACACAAAGCACAGAGAGTGAACACTGAAACAAGCTGCCTCATTCCAGTCTATATTTGTCCAACCTATTTTTATGCTACCCAAGTAATAGCTTTT
>NW_027195839.1:107500-129799 GCF_038502225.1 Cherax quadricarinatus
TTTTTTCGCTGGAAGGACAGACAGAAAATCACTAATTGTTTGGAGCTGACACACAAGCACATATATGACCTTCTTAACACAAGAACCGGGAATGCAATGACCATAAAGAGATGCAGTGATCTCTCTGTTATACTTAGTAACAAAAGATATTCATATATATAATAACACCAAAGATATAAATATCACACTGTTATACATAGTAACAGCAGAATTGAGAGGATCATAGTGTTATTCATAGTAACACCAGAGATACACACTCAGCACTAACACTGTTATAATGTGTTCTTCACTCACACACACTCAGCACTAACACGGTTATAATGTGTTCTACACTCACACACTCAGTACTAACACTGTTATAATGTTCTACACTCACACACTCAGTACTAACACAGTTATAATATGTTCTACTCTCACACACACTCAGTACTAACACAGTTAAAATGTGTTCTTCACTCACACACTCAGTACTAACACTGTTATAATCTGTTATTCACTCAGACACTCAGTACTAACACTGTTATAATGTGTTCTTCACTCACACACTCAGCACTAACACTGTTATAATATGTTCTTCACTCATACTCAGCACTAACGCTGTTATAATGTGTTCTTCACTCACAATCAGTACTAACGCTGCTGCAATGTGTTCTTCACACACACACTCAGCACTAACACTGTTATAGTGTGTTCTTCACTCACACACACACTCAGCACTAACACTGTTATAATGTGCTCTTCACTCAGCACTAACACATGTGTTCTTCACTCACACACTCAGTACTAACACAGTTATAGTGTGTTCTTCACACACACACTCAGCACTAACACTGTTATAGTGTGTTCTTCACTCACACACACACTCAGCACTAACACTGTTATAATGTGCTCTTCACTCACACACACACTCAGTACTAACGCTGTTATAATGAGTTCTTCACTCACATACTCAGCACTAACACTGTTATAATGTGTTCTTCACTCACACACACACTCAGTACTAACGCTGTTATAATGTGTTCTTCACTCACACATTCGGCACTAACACTGTTATAATGTGTTCAGCACTAACACTGTTATAATGTGTTCACACACACACTCAGTACTAACACTGTTATAATGTGTTCTTCACTCACACACTCAGTACTAACACTGTTATAATGTGTTATTCACTCAGACACTCAGTACTAACACTGTTATAATGTGTTCTACACTCAAACACTCAGCACTAACACTGTTATAATGTGTTCTACACTCACACACTCAGTACTAACTCTGTTATAATGTGTTCTTCACTAACACACTCAGCACTAACACTGTTATAATGTGTTCTTCACTAACACACTCAGCACTAACACTGTTATAATGTGTTCTTCACTCACACACTCAGCACTAACACTGTTATAATGTGTTCTTCACTCACACACTCAGTACTAACTCTGTTATAATGTGTTCTTCACTAACACACTCAGCACTAACACTGTTATAATGTGTTCTTCACTAACACACTCAGCACTAACACTGTTATAATGTGTTCTAACTCTCACACACTCAGTACTAACACCGTTATAATGTGTTCGTCACTCACACACTCAGTACTAACACTGTTATATGTTCTACACTCACACACTCAGTACTAACACTGTTATGATGAGTTCTACACTCACACACTCAGTACTAACACTGTCATAATGTGTTCTTCACTCACACACTCAGTACTAACACTGTTATAATGTGTTCTTCACTTACACACACACACACAGCACTAACACTGTTAAAATGTGTTCTACACTCACACATACACTCAGTACTAACACTGTTAAAATGTGTTCTACACTCACACATACACTCAGTACTAACACTGTTAAAATGTGTTCTACACTCACACATACACTCGGTACTAACACTGTTATAATGTGTTCTTCACTAACAGACTCAGCACTAACACTGTTATAATGTGTTCTTCACTCACACACTCAGCACTAACACTGTCATAATGTGTTATAATGTGTTCTCACACACTCAGCACTAACACTGTTATAATGTGTTCTTCACTCACACACTCAGTACTAACACTGTTATAATGTGTTCTCACTCACACACTCAGTACTAACACTGTTATAATGTGTTCACACACTCACACACTCAGTACTAACACTGTTATAATGTGTTCTTCACTCACACACTCAGCACTAACACTGTTATAATGTGTTCTTCACTCACACACTCAGCACTAACGCTGTTATAATGTGTTCTTCACTCACACACTCAGTACTAACACTGTTATAATGTGTTCTTCACTCACACACTCAGTACTAACACTGTTATAATGTGTTCTTCACTCACACACTCAGTACTAACACTGTTATAATGTGTTCTTCACTCACACACTCAGTACTAACACTGTTATAATGTGTTCTTCACTCACACACTCACACTAACACTGTTATAATGTGTTCTACAATCACACACACACTCAGCACTAACACTGTTATAATGTGTTCTTCACTCACACACACACTCAGCACTAACACTGTTATAATGTGTTCTTCACTCACACACTCAGTACTAGCACTGTTATAGTGTATTCTTCACTCACACACTCAGCACTAACACTGTTATAATGTGTTCTTCACTCACACACTAAGTACTAACACTGTTATAATGTGTTCTACACTCACACACTCAGCACTAACACAGTTATAATGTGTTCTCACACACACACTCAGCACTAACACTGTTATAATGTGTTCTTCACTCACACACTCAGTACTAACACTGTTATAATGTGTTCTTCACTCACACACTCAGTACTAACACTGTTATAATGTGTTCTTCACTCACTCACTCAGCACTAACACTGTTATAATGTGTTCTTCACTCACACACACACTCAGCACTAACACTGTTATAATGTGTTCTTCACTCACACACTCAGCACTAACACTGTTATAATGTGTTCTTCACTCACACACTCAGCACTAACACTGTTATAATGTGTTCTTCACTCACACACTCAGCACTAACACTGTTATAATGTGTTCTTCACTCACACACTCAGTACTAACACTGTTATAATGTGTTCTTCACTCACACACTCAGCACTAACACTGTTATAATGTGTTCTTCACACACACACTCAGTACTAACACTGTTATAATGTGTTCTTCACTCACACACTCAGCACTAACACTGTTATAATGTGTTCTTCACTCACACACTCAGCACTAACACTGTTATAACACTTCACACACACATAACTCAGCACTAACACTGTTATAATGTGTTCTTCACTCACACACTCAGTACTAACACTGTTATAATGTGTTCTTCACTCACACACACTCACTAACACTGTTATAATGTGTCAGAACTAACACCGTTATAATGTGTTCCTCACTCACACACTCAGTACTAACACTGTTATAATATGTTCTACACTCACACACTCAGTACTAACACTGTTATAATGTGTTCTTCACTCACACACTCAGTACTAACAATGTTATAATGTGTTCTTCATTGACACACACACTCAGTACTAACACTGTTATAATGTGTTCTTCACTCACACACTCAGTACTAACACTGTTATAATGTGTTCTTCACTCACACACTCAGTACTAACACTGTTATAATGTGTTCTTCACTCACACACTCAGTACTAACACTGTTATAATGTGTTCTTCACTCACACACTCAGTACTAACACTGTTATAATGTGTTCTTCACTCACTCACACACTCAGTACTAACACTGTTATAATGTGTTCTTCACTCACAGACTCAGTACTAACACTGTTATAATGTGTTCTTCACTCACACACACACTCAGTACTAACACTGTTATAATGTGTTCTACACTCACACACTCAGTACTAACACTGTTATAATGTGTTCTTCACTCACACACTCAGTACTAACACTGTTATAATGTGTTCTTCACTCACACACTCAGTACTAACACTGTTATAATGTGTTCTTCACTCACACACTCAGTACTAACACTGTTATAATGTGTTCTTCACTCACACACTCAGTACTAACACTGTTATAATGTGTTCTTCACTCACACACATTCAGTACTAACACAGTTATAATATGTTCTACACTCACACACTTTCAGTACTAACACAGTTATAATGTGTTCTTCACTCACACACTCACTACTAACACTGTTATAATGTGTTATTCACTCAGACACTCAGTACTAACACTGTTATAATGTGTTCTACACTCACACACTCCGTACTAACACTGTTATAATGTGGTCTTCACTCACACACTCAGCACTAACACTGTTATAATGTGTTCTTCACTCACACACTCAGTACTAACACTGTTATAATGTGTTCTACACACACACTCAGCACTAACACTGTTATAATGTGTTCTTCACACTCACACACTCAGTACTAACACTGTTATAATGTGTTCTTCACTCACACACTCAGTACTAACACTGTTATAATGTGTTCTTCACTCACACACTCAGCACTAACACTGTTATAATGTGTTCTTCACTCACACACTCAGTACTAACACTGTTATAATGTGTTCTTCACTCACACACTCAGTACTAACACTGTTATAATGTGTTCTTCACTCACACACTCAGTACTAACACTGTTATAATGTGTTCTTCACTCACACACTCAGCACTAACACTGTTATAATGTGTTCTTCACTCACACAACCAGTGCTGTTTCTGGTATTTGTGAACGACATGACGGAAGGAATAGACTCTGAGGTGTCCCTGTTTGCAGATGACGTGAAGTTGATGAGAAGAATTCACTCGATCGAAGACCAGGCAGAACTACAAAGGGATCTGGACAGGCTGCAGACCTGGTCCAGCAATTGGCTCCTGGAGTTCAATCCCACCAAGTGCAAAGTCATGAAGATTGGGGAAGGGCAAAGAAGGCCGCAGACGGAGTACAGTCTAGGGGGTCAGAGACTACAAACCTCACTCAAGGAAAAAGATCTTGGGGTGAGTATAACACCAGGCACATCTCCTGAAGCGCACATCAACCAAATAACTGCTGCAGCATATGGGCGCCTAGCAAACCTCAGAACAGCATTCCGATGTCTTAATAAGGAATCATTCAGGACCCTGTACACCGTGTACGTTAGGCCCATATTGGAGTATGCGGCACCAGTTTGGAACCCACACCTAGCCAAGCACGTGAAGAAACTAGAGAAAGTGCAAACGTTTGTAACAAGACTAGTCCCAGAGCTAAGAGTTATGTCCTACGAGGAAAGGTTAAGGGAAATCAACCTGATGACACTGGAGGACAGGAGAGACAGGGGGGACATGATAACGACATACAAAATACTGAGAGGAATTGGCAAGGTGGGCAAAGACAGGATGTTCCAGAGATTGGACACAGTAACAAGGGGACACAGTTGGAAGCTGAAGACAGATGAATCACAGGGATGTTAGGAAGTATTTCTTCAGCCACAGAGTAGTCAGTAAGTGGAATAGTTTGGGAAGCGATGTAGTGGAGGCAGGATCCATACATAGCTTTAAGCAGAGGTATGATAAAGCTCACGGCTCAGGGAGAGTGACCTAGTAGCGATCTGTGAAGAGGCGGGGCCAGGAGCTCGGACTCGACCCCCGCAACCTCAACTAGGTGAGTACAACTAGGTGAGTACACACACACACACACACACACACACACACACACACACACACTCACACACACACAGTTGGAAGCTGAAGACACAGATGAATCACAGGGATGTTAGGAAGTATTTCTTCAGCCACACAGTAGTCAGTAAGTGGAATAGTTTGGGAAGTGATGTAGTGGAGGCAGGATCCATACATAGCTTTAAGCAGAGGTATGATAAAGCTCACGGCTCAGGGAGAGTGACCTAGAAGCGATCAGTGAAGAGGCGGGGCCAGGAGCTCGGACTCGACCCCCGCAACCTCAACTAGGTGAGTACAACTAGGTGAGTAGACACACACACACACACACACACACACACACACATACACACACACAGTTGGAAGCTGAAGACACAGATGAATCACAGGGATGTTAGGAAGTTTTTCTTCAGCCACAGAGTAGTCAGTAAGTGGAATAGTTTGGGAAGTGATGTAGTGGAGGCAGGATGCATACATAGCTTTAAGCAGAGGTATGATAAATCTCACGGCTCAGGGAGAGTGACCTAGTAGCGATCAGTGAAGAGGCGGGGCCAGGAGCTCAGACTCGACCCCCGCAACCTCAACTGGGTGAGTACAACTAGGTGAGTACACACACACACACACACACACACACACACTGACCAGACTGGAGGACAGGAGGGTCAGGGGAGACATGATAACGACATATAAAATACTGCTTGGAATAGACAAGGTGGACAAAGACAGGATGTTCCAGGGAGGGGACACAGAAACAAGAGGCCACAATTGGAAGTTGAAGACACAAATGAGTCAGAGAGATAGTAGGAAGTATTTCTTCAGTCATAGAGTTGTAAGGCAGTGGAATAGCCTAGAAAATGACGTAGTGGAGGCAGGAACCATACACAGTTTTAAGACGAGGTTTGATAAAGCTCATGGAGCGGGAAGAGAGAGGGCCTAGTAGCAACCGGTGAAGAGGCGGGGCCAGGAGCTAGGACTCGACCCCTGCAACCACAAATAGGTGAGTACAAATAGGTGAGTACACACACACACACACACACACACACACACACTCATACACACAGTCAGCACTAACAATGTTATAATGTGTTTTTCACTCACACACACACACACACACACACACACACACACACACACACACACACACACACACACACACACACACACACTCACACACACACACACTCAGCACTAACACTGTTATAATGTGTTCTCCACTCACACACTCAGTACTAGCGCTGTTATAATGTGTTCTTCACTCACTCACTCAGTACTAACCCTGTTATAATGTGTTCTTCACTCACACACACACTCAGCACTAACACTGTTATAATGTGTTCTTCACTCACACACACACACACTCAGCACTAACACTGTTATAATGTGTTCTTCACTCACACACTCAGCACTAACGCTGTTATAATGTGTTTTTCACTCACACACTAAGTACTAACACTGTTATAATGTGTTCTTCACTCACACACTCAGTACTAACACTGTTATAATGTGTTTTTCAGTATTTCTTCAGTCATAGAGTTGTCAGCAAGTGGAATAGCCTAGCAAGTGAAGTAGTGGAGGCAGGAACCATACATAGTTTTAAGAGGTATGACAAAGCTCAGGAAGCAGAGAGAGAGAGGATCCAGTAGCGATCAGAGAAGAGGCGGGGCCAGGAGCTGAGTCTCGACCCCTGCAACCACAATTAGGTGAATTAGGTGAGTACACACACACACACACACACACACACACACACACACACACACACACACACACACACACACACACACACACACACACACACACACAGGGTGGTGGTGGGCACACTGGCTGAGGTGGCAAGAAGAGCTCACTCGAGCAGAACAAAGATACTGGTAATAGGCGATTTCAACCACAGGGAGATCGACTGGGAAAACCTGAAGCCACATGGGGGTCCCGAAACATGGAGAGCCAAGATGTGGTACTTGAAAACCTCATGCATCAACATGTCAGGGACACAACCAGAGAGAGAGAGGGGAGGATGAGCCAGTAAGACTGGATCTTGTGTTCACCCTGAGCAGTTCAGACATTGAGGACATCACTTACGAGAGGCCCCTTGGAGCTAGCGATCACGTGGTTCTGAGTTTTGAATATATAGTAGAGTTACAAGTGGAGAAGGTAACAGAAACTGAAGGGGACAGGCCAAACTATAAAAGGGGGGACTACACAGTTATGAGAAACTTCCTGCAGGAGGTTCAGTGGGACAGAGAAATGGTAGGAAAATCAGTAAACGAGATGATGGAATATGTGGCAACAAAGTGCAAGGAGGCAGAGGAAAGGTTTATTCCGAAGGGAAACAGAAATAATAGGAAGACCAAAACGAGTCCTTGGTTTACCCGAAGGTGTAGGGAGGCAAAAACTAAGTGCAACAGAGAATGGAAAAGGCACAGGAGGCATAGGACCCAGGAAAACAAGGAGATTAGTAGAAGAGCCAGAAACGAGTATGCACAGATAAGGAGGGAGGCCCAGCGACAGTATGAAAACGACATAGCATCGAAAGTCAAATCTGACCTGAAACTGCTGTATAGCCACATTAGGAGGAAGACAACAGTCAAGGACCAGGTGATAAGGCTGAGGAAAGAAGGTGGAGAACTCACAAGAAACGATCAAGAGGTATGTGAGGAGCTCAACACGAGATTTAAGGAAGTATTTACAGTAGAGACAGGAAGGACTCTGGGGGGACAGACCAGATGGGGACACCAGCAAGGAATACACCAACAAGTGTTGGACGACATACATACAGATGAGGAGGAGGTGAAGAAACTGCTAAGGGACATCGATACCTCAAAGGCAATGGGACCGGACAGCATCTCCCCATGGGTCCTTAGAGAGGGAGCAGATATGTTGTGCGTGCCACTTACCACAATCTTCAACACGTCCCTGGAAACTGGGCAACTACCTGAGGTATGGAAGACGGCAAATGTAGTTCCCATTTTTAAAAAAGGAGACAGAAAAGAGGCACTAAACTATAGACCTGTGTCATTGACGTATATAGTATGCAAAGTAATGGAGAAGATTATCAGGAGGAGAGTGGTGGAGCACCTGGAACGGAACAAGAGTATAAATGCCAACCAGCACGGATTCATGGAAGGCAAATCCTGTGTCACAAACCTTCTGGAGTTTTATGATAAAATAACAGAAGTAAGTCACGAGAGAGAGGGGTGGGTTGATTGCATCTTCTTGGACTGCAAGAAGGCCTTTGACACAGTTCCTCACAAGAGATTAGTGCAGAAGCTA
Source organism: Cherax quadricarinatus (assembly GCF_038502225.1). Lineage (NCBI taxonomy): Eukaryota > Metazoa > Arthropoda > Malacostraca > Decapoda > Parastacidae > Cherax > Cherax quadricarinatus. Next base: position 116,411 of record NW_027195839.1, read on the forward strand.
GAGCATCAGGCGCATATAACAGGAAGGGCACTGCAATGGATCAGAGAATACCTGACAGGGAGGCAACAACGAGTCATGGTACGTAATGATGTATCACAGTGGGCACCTGTGACGAGCGGGGTCCCACAGGGGTCGGTCCTAGGACCAGTGCTATTTTTGGTATATGTGAATGACATGATGGAAGGGTTAGACTCAGAAGTGTCCCTGTTTGCAGATGATGTGAAGTTAATGAGGAGAATTAAATCTGATGAGGACCAGGCAGGACTTCAAAGAGACCTGGACAGACTGGACACCTGGTCCAGCAAATGGCTTCTCGAATTTAATCCTGCCAAATGCAAAGTCATGAAGATAGGGGAAGGGCACAGAAGACCACAGACAGAGTATAGGCTAGGTGGCCAAAGACTGCAAACCTCACTCAAGGAGAAAGATCTTGGGGTGAGTATAACACCGAGCATGTCTCCGGAAGCACACATCAATCAGATAACTGCTGCAGCATATGGGCGCCTGGCAAACCTGAGAACAGCATTCCGATACCTTAGTAAGGAATCGTTCAAGACACTGTACACCGTGTATGTCAGGCTCATACTGGAGTATGCAGCACCTGTTTGGAACCCGCACTTGATAAAGCACGTCAAGAAACTAGAGAAAGTACAAAGGTTTGCGACAAGGTTAGTTCCAGAGCTAAGGGGAATGTCCTATGAAGAAAGATTAAGGGAAATCGGCCTGACGAATACTGGAGGACAGGAGGGTCAGGGGAGACATGATAACGACATATAAAATACTGCGTGGAATAGACAAGGTGGACAAAGACAGGATGTTCCAGGGAGGGGACACAGAAACAAGAGGCCACAATTGGAAGTTGAAGACACAAATGAGTCAGAGAGATATTAGGAAGTATTTCTTCAGTCATAGAGTTGTAAGGCAGTGGAATAGCCTAGAAAATAACATAGTGGAGGCAGGAACCATACACAGTTTTAAGACGAGGTTTGATAAAGCTCATGGAGCGGGGAGAGAGAGGGCCCAGTAGCAACCGGTGAAGAGGCGGGGCCAGGAGCTAAGACTCGACCCCTGCAACCACAAATAAGTGAGTACACACTCAGCACTAATATTGTTATAATGTGTTCTTCACTCACACACTCAGCACTGACACTGTTATAATGTGTTCTTCACACACACACTCAGCACTAACACTGGTATAATGTGTTCTTCACACACACACTCAGCACTGACACTGTTATAATGTGTTCTTCACACACACACTCAGCACTAACACTGGTATAATGAGATCTTCACTCTCACACTCAGCACTAACACTGGTATAATGTGTTCTTCACTCACACACTCAGCACTAACGCTGTTATAATGTGTTCTTCACTCACACACTCAGCACTAACGCTGTTATAATGTATTCTTCACTCACATATACGCTCAGCACTAACACTGTTACATGTTCTTCACTCACACACTCAGCAATAACACTGTTATAATGTGTTCTTCACTCACACTCAGCACTAACACTGTTATAATGTGTTCTTCACTCACACTCAGCACTAACACTGTTATAATGTGTTCTTCACTCACACTCAGCACTAACACTGTTATAATGTGTTCTTCACTCACACACTCAGCACTAACGCTGTTATAATGTGTTCTTCACTCACACACTCAGCACTGACACTGTTATAATGTGTTCTTCACTCACACACTCAGCACTAACGCTGTTATAATGTGTTCTTCACTCACACACTCAGCACTGACACTGTTATAATGTGTTCTTCACTCACACAGCACTAATGCTGTTATAATGTGTTCTTCACTCACACACTCAGCACTCACACTGTTATAATGTGTTCTTCACACACACACTCAGCACTAACACTGGTATAATGTGTTCTTCACTCACACATTCAGTACTAACACTGTTATAATGTGTTCTTCACTCACACACTCAGCACTAACACTGTTATAATGTGTTCTTCACTCACACACTCAGCACTAACGCTGTTATAATGTGTTCTTCACTCACACATTCAGTACTAACACTGTTATAATGTGTTCTTCACTCACACATTCAGTACTAACACTGTTATAATGTGTTCTTCACTCACACATTCAGTACTAACACTGTTATAATGTGTTCTTCACTCACACACTCAGCACTTCAGCACTCAGCACTAACACTGTTATAATGTGTTCTTCACTCACACACTCAGCACTAACACTGTTATAATGTGTTCTTCACTCACACATTCAGTACTAACACTGTTATAATGTGTTCTTCACACACACACTCAGCACTAACACTGTTATAATGTGTTCTTCACTCACACACTCAGCACTAACACTGTTATAATGTGTTCTTCACACACACACTCAGCACTAACACTGTTATAATGTGTTCTTCACTCACGCACTCAGCACTAACACTGGTATAATGTGTTCTTCACTCACGCACTCAGCACTAACGCTGTTATAATGTGTTCACACTCACACACTCAGTACTAACACTGTTATAATGTGTTCTTCACTCACACACTCAGCACTAACGCTGTTATAATGTGTTCTTCACTCACACACTCAGCACTAACATTGTTATAATGTGTTCTTCACTCACGCACTCAGCACTAACACTGTTATAATGTGTTCTTCACTCACACACTCAGCACTAACACTGTTATAATGTGTTCATCACTCATACACTCAGCACTAATACTGTTATAATGTGTTCATCACTCACTCACTAACACAGTTCTTCACACCATACACTAGCACACTGTTATAATGTGTTCTTCACTCACACACTCAGCACTAACACTGTTATAATGTGTTCTTCACTCACACACTCAGCACTAACACTGTTATAATGTGTTCTTCACTCACACACTCAGCACTAACACTGTTATAATGTGTTCTTCACTCACACACTCAGCACTAACACTGTTATAATGTGTTCTTCACTCACACACTCAGCACTAACACTGTTATAATGTGTTCTTCACTCACACACTCAGCACTAACACTGTTATAATGTGTTCTTCACTCACTGCTAGAGTGAGTAATAGATCACAGATGCTGTGCCACGTAGTCAAGTGACCTCTGCTCCTTGCAGCGGTGTTGCAAAGTGTATTTTAATAATAGACAGTACATCTCTTACCTTTGCAGGACAATTAAGGAAAATCCTGCTCCCACTTTATTACCATAGTAAAGATAGTGGACATTGTTGTCTATGCTTAAGACAGCAAGAATCAAACATTCTGCTTTGCTTCATGGAGGAAGTGGCAAGGAAGCAAAAAGTACTAGGTCAGCTTTTTTTTTGTGCGAGGGGCAGTGACGGCGTGGGGCGCTGTGGCGTAGGCCAGATTACTTTGACTCTACTGAGAGTGACACTGACGCCAGGATACTGATCTGTGCGTTAGTGTGAACAAAGTGTCTCACAAAACACAATAAACACTTAAGAGAAGTGTGATCAGCTTCTTTAGTGATAAGATTGTGAACAATAAAGACAAATCTTGTGGAACATAGTGTACCAGTGTGCGTATTCCTAGACTATGGAAGACGTGGACATTCAAGGACACTTCAGCTTCTATCAAGTCACCGATACCTGTCGAAGGTATGAAGAACACCATAGCTCACGCTACAAGAGCAAGGTATGTTACGAATTTCTTGTAGATCGGGGGATTGCGCAAGTTCTTGAGTCACAAGGAGTTTGTAATCAACCTATAATCGGCAGTAAGGTGTGGACTTTTGAGTCCAAACAAGTAGGTAATTTCGTCAGCCATCAGTCGAATGAAATATGCTGACATAACACCCCCTAGGGGTAATTTATACTTACAAATTGTATCTCTTGACAGCCCAATTGTTGAGATGGTTTTGACAGCTACTCAAGACCTCGTCTGCAGGGGCGGCTGTGTAGACGAGAGCTGTCATTTATCAGCTAAGTGTTTATATTTATAATAAATTAAACTTAGCTGGTAAGGCCATTTCTCAACATTTTGGTCGTGCTCGAACCGGATAAAGGGCACACTGTGGTCCAAATATGTTGTACTACAGTGTACAAATAACCTATGAGCCAAGGTCCTTCGAAAAAAGCTGTAAAACTAGTGTTTTACAATATAAATCAGTATAAATGAGTCCCTCCAGACTCAATCACAGAGAATGGGCAGCCAAAAGAAAACGGGCGCTCACCCAGCGTTCACCCAACGAAAACGGGAGCTGGGTGACTCACCCAACAAGAAAACGGGGGATGGTATGGCACCCGGCATCCACTGCTCCAATCTCGAAATCGCTGACTAAGACAACACCAACTGATGTTCAGTTTGTCTGAGTGTATATATACACAGTGTTTATAATGTTTATAGACAGAAATTAAGAGACAAGATTGTGTTAAAGTTTGTTTCTTATAGATCTACCTGTTATATTAAAGGAACTTATATATAAAGTGTAAGCTTTCAAATATATATTAACAGTGAAATTTATATATGTGTAAGTAATATTCACGTGTGATTTACAGTTATACAGTGACATTTATAGTGTATAGTGAATGAAGTGTATAACATCGTTATTTACGATTAATCATCGTGGTCAGGCTGACACAGCAAACTCAAGCCATAAACACCAGACACATGTACCCTGTACCCTTCATGGTCATTGACCCTGAGGTTAAGCTTAGTGGGTCAGTAGTGTCTGACTCGATTATTGCTGACTTAAGCATAACAAAAACTCAGCTGTTTATAGCAGTACAGTGTTTTTTAAACACTCTAAGTGTGGTGCTAGAATTTTCAGTATACCATTAAAATGGCTTGTTTGAAAACTCAGTTTCAGTCTTTACAGACTAAGATTACACAATTAGAAAATCTAATTTCAGTCTGTATAGGATTAACTCAAGATACAAACATAGATTTTGATGATCTTGAGGTCAAATTTGAATTATTTACACAACGTATGGAAATAATTAATTCAGACTATACACATTATGAAAATAAATTTCTTGAATCAGATCCATCTGAGGATGAAATTAAAAATGTTTTGGATACTTTTAGTAATCAACAATTAAGGTGGACAGGAGTACAGGCTATCTGCCGTAAAACTCTGTCACAGAGACCTACTGTAACTAGTGGTCAAACACCTGTTACACCTGTAACAACAAGTGTCCCATTACCAAGCTTACCTACATTGTCATTACCTATTTTCCAAGGTCATAATTATGAAGAATTCATTAGTGGTTTTCAATCCATAGTAAATTCACGAACTGACATAGATGAGATTGCTAAGTTCAATTATCTTAAATGTCTTGTGAAGGGAGAACCCTATGAACTGATTAAGTCATTTCCGGTGGTTAAAGGCAATTATCAAATAGCCTTACGTGTCTTAGCAGACAATTACTTCGATGCTGACAAGGCTAGAGTTAGACATGCAGTCTTAATATCAAGCTTGAAGCCACCCAAACATTGTTTTTCAGACTTACAGGCATTTAGAATCACATTAGACAATAGTCTCAGATCTCTAGGTGCTAAATATGACCTAAGACAATGTGATTGGTTTATCAGTGGTATTGTACAGGATAAGTTGTCACCACAAACTATTGAACGATTAAATATTATGTTCAATAAACGCTATTTCACTTGTGAAGAAATTAGCAATGGTTTACAAACAATAGTTTCATGCATGCAAGCAACGAGACAAGATGAAAAATCCACAAATCCAGTGGATAACAAACCTTCAACTCAGTATAAAAAGAGTATACCTACTCCCACTAAACCACATAATGGGAAATCCCATATAGGCATTTATCAAGCTGTGAATACAACAGACAGTAAACAGACTGTCATACATAAACGTACTCCAAAATGTGTACTTTGTGATGGAACACATTGGGCACAGTATTGTAGTCAATACACATCAATGGAGGCACGTAAACAACGTGTTCATCAGCTGAAAAGGTGCATCAAGTGTTTAGGTGAACACAAGGGAGGAAAATGCTCACTGAAGAAGTGTTTTAAATGCAAGGGTATGCATCATACAGCATTATGCCCAAATACTTTTGCTGAACAGCAGAAGACTTCCACAGAATCAGGAAGTCAACAAGCAACAGCATTAAATGTGAGAGATAAGTTTAAAGCAACTGCTCTCCCGATAGCTCGAGTTGAGTTATCTAATAAATTACACAAAACCAATGTGCTAACACTATTTGATCAAGGCTCACAAAGGTCCTTCATAAGAAGAACAGTGTTGCAGAAACTGAATAAACAACCCTATGCCAAAATACAGTTAGATATAGCTGGTTTTTTCCACAATTCTGGTAAACAGACATATGACCTAGCCAGAATCACTGTTGGTCTAGGAAACAGGAAAAAGACAGTAGAAGCTGTGGTAGTAGATGATTTGCCTAAGTCTGTGCAGATCCAGGGATTAAAAGAAACAGTTGCAGCACTGAAAGCAGCTAAGGTCAAGTTAGCCTGTCCTGACATACAGACGGACACAATTAGTCCAATTGATTTAATCATTGGAAGTGATTATTATCACTGTTTTGTGCAAAATATAGTAAGTAAACATGATGTTCACTTGCTGAAAACAGCAGGAGGCCACATGATATGTGGTCCCATTCCCTCTCAAAGTGGGAAAGAAGCTGATATTGATTCAGTGGAAAATGTACTAGTTACGAGAATAACCGCTGATCATGTACCACAGCAAAAATTATCATTACTGGAAGAAATGAATGAACCAGTTGATAAGTTGTGGGATTTAGATGCGATAGGTATTGATGTAAATAAACCAAACCCACAAGAGTCTCAGACTTATAACCAATATTTGGACACTGTCAAATATAAAGATGGACAGTATTGGGTTAGGTTACCATGGAAATTAAATCCACCACATCTGCCTAGCAATTATCGCATGGCTTTCGGACAGATGAAAGCACAAATACATGAGCTCAGGAAGAATCCAGAGCTACTGACTGTCTATGATAATATCATACAAGAACAGTTGGACAATAAATTCATTGAGGAAATAGTCGAAGATAAGTTGAAGACAAACGCTCATTATCTCCCGCACCATGGAGTCAGAAAAGATTCTGAAACCACTCCACTACGTGTTGTATATAATTGCAGCGCACGTGCAAATAAAGATGTAGCAAGTCTTAATGACTGTCTGATGACCGGACCCTCACTAACTGAGAAGCTTGGAGACGTGCTTATGAAATTTCGCACAAACCCATATGCCTACACGGCTGATATTTCCAAAGCTTTCTTAAGAGTAGGACTACAAGAAATAGATAGAGATTATACTCGATTCTTGTGGCCTGAAAATCCACATGATCCTCAAAGTCCTGTGAAAACTTATCGTTTCAAATCAGTATTATTTGGTGCAACATCCTCTCCATTCTTACTAGAAGCTACTCTAAATACACATTTGAAGAAATCTGAAAGTCCCTTCAAAGAAGTCTTAAAGAAAAGTTTCTATGTGGACAATCTTCAAGGTACTGTGAATAAAGAGGAGGATTTGAAATCCTTATACAGAGAAGCTAACAAGGAGATGAAAGAAGCAAATATGCCTCTAAGGATGTGGAATACAAATTCAAAGCAATTAAGGGAACTTATCAAAGAAGATTTCCCTGAAACTGAAATTCCTGATTGCAACAATATGCTGGGACTTAATTGGAACACACAGGAAGATACTTTGAGTCTCAAAAGGATAAACAATAAATCATGCAGTACACTCACTAAACGTAGTTTACTGTCAGAGGTATCACAATGTTTTGATCCTCTAGGACTCGTCTCACCAATTACCATAAAAGGTAAAATGCTTATGCAAGATGCATGGAAGCTCAAAATTGGATGGGATGAGAACTTGCCTCTAGAAATGAGTCAAGCATGGGATGAAATATCCAAGGAGTTTAAACAACTTCATCAAATTAAATTTCCCAGACAAATAGGTCAAGAGGGAAACAAGTACACATTACATGTGTTCTGTGATGCGTCAACCAGAGGTTATGGCGCTGTAGCTTACATGAGTAATGCTGAAGGAAGTACACTAATTACTTCAAAGGCCAGGGTAGCACCCTTGAAGGTCAGAACAGTACCACAATTGGAACTGACAGCACTCTATGTAGGTACAAAATTAGCTGTCTATCTCAACAAAGTACTTGATCATCTCACTATTGAGAAAACCGTGATCTGGAGTGATAATGAGGCAGTTCTCCAGTGGTTAAGAAATAATAAGAGTAAGTTGGTCTATGTACAGAACAGAGTAGCAGAAATAAAAGAGATGCAGAGAGATTATCTCTTTCTTCACGTCTCTACCCAAGAGAATCCAGCTGACATGTTGTCACGTGGTGTCCCACTCAAGAAATTTGTGGATAATAAATTATGGCTCCACGGACCGAACTGGCTCTCTAATGAAAATAACTGGCCTCAGCAAAAAGCTCACATTATGCCAGAAGAAACAGTCTGCTTGAACACAGCAGAAATAAGTTGTGTAAATACTGCAGACACAACAGAAATAGTCATTGATGGATCTAAATACTCATCTTTGGGTAAACTATTAAGAGTTACAGCTCTTGTCTTTAAATTCATTAAAGGAATAAAACCTGATTATGAATGTCTTGAACCCATTAAATACTGGGTGAAACTAATACAGAAAGACGTTTTCTCTACAGAATATAAATTTCTAGAAACACAAGATAAATCCCCAAAGAAACCTGTCATGATTAATTCTTTAGGACTTTATCTCGACTCAGAAAAGATTATAAGATGTCGAGGAAGAATTCATAATTCTTCACTACCTAAAGAAGCCATACATCCAATATTGATCCCCAAGAATCATTGGCTAACAAAACTGATTGTGCAAAACGCCCACAGTAACGTGTTACATGGTGGGGTAGCTGACACACTTTGTCATATACGACAATCCTACTGGATACCTCAAGGTCGACAAAGTGTGAAAAAACAAATAAAGGACTGTATTACTTGTCGTCACTACGATATGCGAGTATGTCAGTATCCAGGTCCACCTCCATATCCCTCTGAAAGAGTTTGTCATATCACTCCATTTGAGGTGACAGGTGTAGATTACACTGGACCAATAATTTTAACCAAAACAGTTGACAAAGTTCCCATCAAGGTGTACATCTGTTTGTTCACTTGTGCTACAACTAGAGCAGTACATCTAGAAGTAGCCACTGACATGTCTGCTGAAACCTTTATCAAATTATTCAGAAGGTTTGCAGCCAGAAGGGCATGTCCCAGACTGATGATTTCAGATAATGCAACGAACTTTGTTGCTGGTGCTGCTTATATAAGCAAGATCTTTGATCAGCCAGAAGTACAACAGATGCTGAATCAACGCAGATGTCGTTGGAGATACATTCCTCCTAAATCTCCATGGCACGGCGGATTTTATGAAAGAATGATCGGCATTGTAAAACGTTGTTTAAGGAAGACTCTTCATCGTCAGAGAATAGACTTAGAAGAATTCCGTACAGTTGTGACTGAAATAGAAAATAGAGTCAACAACAGACCTCTAACTTATGTTACCGATGATCTGGACAATTTAGAAGTGTTAAGTCCATCTCATTTACTCCATGGCAGAAGGCTCGAACCTGTTCCTCCCATGAATGATAAAGAAATCATAGAGGATCCTACTTATTTCGAACCTGAGCAACTCAGACGTAAATTCAAACACCTTAATAAAGTGATTGAACGTTGGGAGAAAATTTGGCGAGAAGACTATCTCACCTCATTGAGAGAACACTTCTATGGAGCTGGTGTTCCTGAAAATCATAAGTCCTTAAGACCTGGTGACATAGTGATTATCGACAATGATGGTCCGAGGTCCCAATGGCCACTTGGAAAAATTGTGACCATATATCCTGATGCAAATGGAATCATCAGGACAGTTGATGTTTTGAGCAAAGGTGTAGTGAATAAGCGGACAATAAATAAACTAGTGCCGTTAGAATTACACAGTGTTGAAAACAAAATTAGTGATTCTCCAGACACCACACAGACTAAAGCTGTTCAGAAAAGACAAGCAGCAGTGGTGGCGAGTGAGAAAATCAAATTAATGTTAAGTGATGAATAGTTCACCTGCAGCGAACCTCCGCCGCCCCCCAGTGTGGAGAAATTTTCTCCAGGAGGGGGGTATCAGCCCCCTTCAGCCCTTTCAGCCCTGAGGGGCCAAGCCCTCTCAGCCCTGAGGGGCCACTCAGAAGGGGTGAGCGTCTTGTTTACTGCTAGAGTGAGTAATTGATCACAGATGCTATGCCACGTAGTCAAGTGACCTCTGCTCCTTGCAGCGGTGTTGCAAAGTGTATTTTTATAAGAGACAATACATTCTTACTTTAGCAGGACAATTAAGGAAAATCCTGCTCCAACTTTATTACCATAGTAAAGATAGTGTACATTGTTGTCTATGATTAAGACAGCAAGAAACAAACATTCTGCTTTGCTTCATCGAGGAGGTGACAAGGATGCAAGATACTAGGTCAGCGTTTTTTTTGTGCTGGGGGCAGTGACGGCATGGAGCGCTGTGGCGTAGGCCAGACTATCTTTGACTCTATGGAGAGTGACACTGATGCCAGGATACTGATCTGTGCGTTAGTGTGAACAAAGTGTCTCACAAAACACGATAAACATAAGAGAAGTGTGATCAGCTTCTCTTGTGATACATTGTGAACAATAAAGACAAATCTTGTGGAACATAGTGTACCAGTGTGCGTTTCCTAGACAATGGAAGACGTGGACATCCAAGGACACTTCAGCTTCTATCAAGTCACCGATACCTGTCGAAGGTGTTAAGAACACCATAGTTCACGTTACAAAGAGCAAGGTATGTTACGAATTTCTTGTAGATCGGGGGATTGCGCAATTCTTGAGTCACAAGGAGTTTGTAATCAACCTATAATCGGCAGTAAGGTGTGGACTTTTGAGTCCAAACAAATAGGTATTTCGTCAGCCATCATCGAATGAAATATGCTGACATAACACCCCCTAGGGGTAATTTATACTTACAAATTGTATCTCTTGACAGCCTAATGTTGAGATGGTTTCGACAGCTTCTAGACCTCGTCTGCAGGGGCGGCTGTGTAGACGATTTGCTGTCATTTATCAGCTAAGTGTTTATATTTATAATAAATTAAACACAGCAGGTAAGGCCAAAAATTCTCAACAACTGGTATAATGTGTTCTTCACACACACACTCAGCACTAACACTGGTATAATGTGTTCTTCACTCATAAACTCAGCACTAACGCTGTTATAATGTGTTCTTCACTCATACACTCAGCACTAACACTGGTATAATGTGTTCTTCACTCATACACTCAGCACTAACACTGGTATAATGTGTTCTTCACACACACACTCAGCACTAACACTGGTATGTGTCCTTCACTCACACACTCAGTAATAACTCTGTTATAATGTGTTCTTCACACACACACTCAGTACTAACACTGTTATAATGTGTTCTTCACTCACACACTCAGTAATAACACTGTTATAATGTGTTCTTCACTCACACACTCAGTACTAACACTGTTATAATGTGTTCTTCACTCACACACTCAGTAATAACACTGTTATAATGTGTTCTTCACTCACACACTCAGCACTAACACTGTTATAATGTGTTCTTCACTCACACACTCAGTATCACTATTCACACCATATAATTGTTGTTTCTTACTGAATTCCCGTGACATTCAGATTCATTGTTTACTTTTCTCTTAACAATACATTAAGGAACAAATATACATTATTTGTGTCATTGAGATTCTTATACATCGTGGCGTAACTTCATTATAAGAACATTTCTCCCACCATAATAAAGTTATGCATAATAACAGTAGAGACACAGAGATCACGTTATTATATATAGTAACACCATAAATACATACATCATATTGTTATACATGTTAACACAGAAGATACAAAGACGACGAGGTTATATGCAGAATCATGCTTAAAATTTTTGTTAACAAATTAAAAACTACGACATATAAATAGAAGAATCAAATTTTAAATAACTGGCCTCACCATGGTGGTGTAACCGGACGGGAAGTTCTTCTCTTCTCGCTGGACTACGGTACGAGTCTACCCGGGTGGATGTATTTACACAGCACAGATTTCTGTGTGTCCCCTCTCTGTAATTACATCTGTCTGTATATAATGATATTAAAACATTTGTTGTAATATCATATATGGGTAATGCTCCATGGTGAGGCTACATTTGAAGAGTTAAGTTCCTCTTTGAGGAAATGCAGTGTTTGGGGTTCACAGCTCTCAATGTCCCCCTCAAATGTAATAGTTCATTTTCCTCGTTTATTTTTCGATTTGAAATTATTTTGCTATCCAAGAGTGTATGTGAGTGAAAAACACATTATCTCAGAATATTTAATACAAGACATTGAAAAGTTAGGTACATGATTTTACTCTCAGAGTTCTTTAATGTCAAGGACGCCACCCTGTGCACCTTCACTTGTATTGTGCCTTACATGTTCTCTTGCAGTTCACCTTCACTTGTATTGTGCCTTGCATATTCACCTGCAGTTCACCTTCACTTGTATTGTGCCTTGCATGTTCACCTGAAGTTCACCTTCACTTGTATTGTGCCTTACATGTTCACCTGCAGTTCACCTTCACCTGTATTGTGCCTTTCATGTTCACCTGCAGTTCACCTTACACATTAACCTATAGTTCACCTGTAAATAATTATGAGATACTCTCAAGTAATTACAAATTAGCAATAAAATTATTTAATCAACGAACTATGGAAAAAACAACATTAATGTTGTATATCAGTGGTATTTAATACCGAGATGATGATGAATTAGACACATGTGCAACATCTGGGTATCTCTAATTGTAAACAACACTAAATAAAATCTGTAAGGAATTTGGCACTTATGAAGGATGCTACTGTGGTCTCAGTGGCAACTCTGGTCGCAGGTACCATTTATAACATGACTCTCCACTGCAGTCAATGCTAACTAAAATATCATAATATAGTGAAAGTGACAATGTGTGAGGGAGTCATAGAGAACTCTTACTACCAACCACACAGCAGTGGTAGTACACATACATGGTCGTACTACCAACCTCACAGCAGTGGTAGTACACATATATGGTCTTACTACCAACCTCACAGCAGTGGCAGTACACATATATGGTCTTACTATCAACCTCACAGCAGTGGTAGTACACATATATGGTCTTACTATCAACCTCACAGCAGTGGTAGAACACATACATGGTCTCACTATCAACCTCACAGCAGTGGTAGTACACACATATATGGTCTTACTACCAACCTCACAATAGTGGTAGTACACATATATGGTCTTACTACCAACCTCACAACAGTGGTTGTACACATATATGGTTTTACTC